>NC_092589.1:80357500-80597500 GCF_047663525.1 Anas platyrhynchos
TTCCAGTAAAGTGCCCTCTCATTGATATAGAACTTCCTGTGCTCCAGTTTGTGCCCATTGGTTCTCATCATGTTGCTTGGGACAATTGAAAACAAGTCTGCCTCCATCCTTTTGACACCCTCTCTTCAGATATTTATACACATTGATGAGATCTCCCATCAGTCTTCTCTTTTCCTGGCTAAACAGGACCAGTTCTCTCAGCCTGTCCTTGTACGACAGGTGCTACAGTCCTCTAATCATCTTTGTAGCCCTTCTGTGGACTCCCTCTAGTAGCTCTGTGTCCTACTTGTACTGGGGAGCCCAGAACTGGACACAATGCTCCAGGTGTGACCTCAGCAGGGCTGAGTAGAGGGGCAGGATCACCTCCCTTGACCTGCTGGCAACACTCTTCCAAATGCACCCAGGGTACCACTGCCCTTCTTGGCCACAAGGGCACATGGCTGACTCATGATCAGCCTGCTGTCATTCTCCAGGACCCCAGGTGCCTCTCTGCCAATCTGCTATCCAGCAGATCAGCCCACAACCTGTACTGGTGCTTGGGATTATTCCTCCCTATGTGCAGGACCCTGCACTTGCCTTTGTTGTCAGAAAGATGTTGAATTTGTCAGAAAGCATATTGTATTTCTTACATGAAAAGAAAATCGCTAAACTGTTGTCTAATCATGCATAGAAGAATAATGCAATATAAGGAAGAAACCATAATAAGGCAAGTTTCATCTATTCTACATGAATGATCTACCAACTTGCCATACACTGCTTTTTCCCTGATGAATACTTGGAAAGTATTTGGAAAAGACAGATATGATAAATGGACTACCACACAGTAGCTACAGTAGCTACGTTTTATTTGAAACACTCTTCTGGGGAAAACAAACGAACAAACAAACACAAACAACTTATTTTGCCCATTGGACATAGAAGACATTCTAATCACTGAACTTTTTATTGTATATATGTACATACTTTGATTGGAAAAGATGAATACAGGAATGCCTAGTTGGGAATATGTGAGGGAGAGTGATGGAGATAACATTTAGCTGCTTTAAAGAGGCATTCCCTGAAGCAGGTAGTTTATGGTTTAGAGAATTTTGCTGAAAGAAGCAAAGCAAACAAAAATTAAAAAAATTTAGCATCTTCAGAGATAATGCATTACCAAAGCTTGTAGGTAGCCTAAGCAGTCTAAACTATCTAATAAAGTCTTTTGAAGATGTACACTTTATGACCTATATGACCCATTAGATGGAATATGAAACAACTTTACATGAGGTCAAGGAACAATCTGGTTTTCATAGCAGTGCTCCTCTAACCCAGTAATGGCCTGGGTCTGAGTGGCAGCATGTCCTAAATATTTTTGTGGAAGTACCCTTTAAGTCAATGTAAAGCACTGAATTAGTAGCTTTTCTAGATGGTATCTGATGTTCAGCCCCCAAACCAGATATTTTTCTGTGAATTGTAACTGCTTTCTTCCATTTCAGTTGCTTTACAGGCAGAGGTGCAGGATTAGGGCTTCTGAGAAAACATTTGCTCTGAAGACTCTGAAGACTCTCTTATTGATTTTGAGAAAATGTAGGCTTCCATGCCCTTTGGTGACTGCTAATGAGAAATCTGAAATTGAACTTGTAATATAATGAGTTTTAATAAAAAATAATAATTAAAATATTATAAAAAAAAAAAAGAAAGAAAAAAAAAGGTTAAAGTATTAGAGGTTAAAGCTTTTACAGGAGAAGAGGTCTGTCTGTTGGCTATGTCAGCTTGCTAAGGTAACTCTATCTAAAAATCGCTAATCAAAAAGTATCAGCAGGTGTTAGAGATCTTAAGTTCTTAAGTTCCACAACAATAATCAATATTATTCCTGGTGTCTTGGGTGAAAATTAGTCTTCCTAGTTTAGTCAAATGCTTTTATATTCCATGAAGAAGATACTCAATGGTGAGACTGTATTTAAGGTCTGTGGTATATTCTACTTAAAATTGTTTCTTTATATTACATATTGAAAAGGTGGACACAACTTACACTGGTTTTGTAATGCTATACAGACATAAAAATATTTGCCAAGAAATTTCTCACTCAGGGGGACTACACAAGTCAGAGGAATAATCTTATCATTTTTATCAACTATTGATTAAAAAAAAAAAAAACAAAAACTGATTTCAGAGGGAGAATAGAATAGATTAGAACAGAACTGAATAGAACAGAACAGAATAAAATAAAATAAAAATTAGGAGAATTAAGAGAATCCATTATTCTTTTCTTTTGGCCCAACACATTCACAGTACTCTTCAGTATAGCACCTAAATATCAAGAGGAGTTTGAATGTCCTGCACTATTTTCCACTCCATTCTCTTTATGACACTCCGAAAATGGATTTGAATTTATTCAGAAGGGGAATGGATATGGATTTACATTCTTGAAAAGTCTGCCTTATTGACTGGCCTATTTTATAAAGAAAAGAGCCTTGATTCAACATCAGTTGTTTTAAATCAAGTTAGTAGATTGAAAACAAAACAACACAAAACCAGGAACCAGTTTCACAGAATCACAGAATCACAAAATTGAAGGGGTTGGAAGGGACCTCGAGAGATTATTGGGTCCAACCCTCCTGCCAAAGCAGGTTCCTTAGAGCAGGCTGCCCAGGTAGGTGTCTAGACGGGCCTTGAATATCTCCAGAGAAGGAGACTCCACAGCGTCCCTGGGCAGCCTGTTCCAGTGCTACGTCACCCTCACTCACCATGAAGAAGTTCTTTCGCATGTTGGTGTGGAACTTCCTGTGCTCTATCTTGTGGCCATTGCCCCTTGTCCTGTCCCCGCAAATTACTGAAAAGAGGTTGGCCAAATCCCTCTGTCTCCCACACCTCAGGTATTTATACACATTGATGAGATCCCATCTCAGTCTTCTCTTCTCCAGGCTGAACAGACCCAGGTCTCTCAGCCTTTCTTCATAGGGAACATGCTCCAGGACCTGTATCATCTTTGTGGCCCTCCGCTGGACTCTTTCCAGGAGATCCCTGTCTTTCTTGTACCAGGGAGCCCAGAACTGGACATTGTACTCCAGGTGAAGTCTGACCACGGCAGAGTAGATGGGGAGAATCACCTCCCTTGACCTGCTGGCCATGCTCCTTTTAATACATGCCCTCTTGGCCAGCAGGGCAAACTGCTGGCTCATGGTCAACCTGTCATTCACCAGGACCCCCATGTCCCTCTCCTCAGAGCTCCTCTCCAGCAGGTCATCTCCCAGCCTGTACTGATACATGTGGTTGTTCCTTCCCAGGTGCAGGACTCAGCTGGGAGAGAGAGAAGTGAGAAACAACCTTGCAGACACCAAGGTCAGTGAAGAAAGAGGGGCAGGAGGTGCTCCAGGAGCCCACAGTGCAGCAGGTGGATATGGCCTGGAGGAGTCTGTGGCCCACGGAGAGTCCCTGCAGGAGCAGACCCTGGGCCAGAGCTGCAGCCCATGGAGAGGAGCCCATGCAGGAGCAGGGGGCCTGGGATTAGCTGCTGCCCCTGGGGGAACCTGTGCTGGAGCAGTTTGCTCCTGATGGGTGGACCCCATGGTATGGACCTATGTTGGAGCAGTTCTTGAAGAGCTGCTGCCTGTGTGAAGCCCCACATGATCAGTTGGAAAGGACAGCATCCTGTAGGAGGGACCCCATATGGAGCAGAGGCAGAGAGTGACTGTGAAAGAGCGGTGGAGACAAAGTGATAGGGACTGACCGCAGCCCCCATTCCCCATTCCCTTGTGCCATTTGGGAGGAGGAGGTAGAAGAGAGTGGATGGGGAGAAGGTGATTTTACTTTTCTTTTAGTTTCTTGCTGTTCTAGTCTGCTACTCATAGGCAATAAACAATATTAATTTCCCAGTACTGTATCTGTTTTTCCCATGATGAGAACTGGTGAGTGACCACCACCTTTTCCCTTGAGGAGGGGGAATGAGAGAGCACTTGTGGTGGGGTTCAGCTGCCCAGGAGGGTAAAACCACAACAGCAACATGGAAAGTGTTTCTGAAATCTGTCATGGGAATCTGTCTCTGAATTTCAGAAAGTTGAATCCATTTCAGTGTCATCAAATACAACCAAATTTTAAATAGCAAGAACATAGTTATAGTCATGTGGCAAATCAAGGTTTCTTCTTAACCAAAAACCAAACCAAGATTTCTTCCTAACCATAAAGTTTTCAATTTATTGCTTAGCTAAGTAATGTGATGAAGCAACAACACACCTGAAGCTATTCCATTTCCAATTTCCTGCAATGCTACTGGCATTAATCAGTTGCATGATTCAAATCAGTAGGGAAAACAAATTAAACAGTACTTTCAATGGAGGCTAAATGTACAATTTATACTTTACACATCTCTTGCTAGCACTTTTACATCCAGGTATAACTGAGGCTGCATTTCAATGAAAAGTGAACCTACTTTTAAAAAACATTTTTTAGGTAATGTATGCTAGGCTATGTTCAGTTTTAAGACTGATAGCAATTACTCAAAATTATTAGTCTATACTTTTAGCTATCTAATATTATTGGTGATCTAGGGAGCTGATCTAGGTTTGAGTCTTTTTAGGTTTGGAGATATTTTTCTGTGCTTGCTTTATTATTTGTTTAGCCCACAGGCATGAATAAAGAGAATTTTCAAGTGCTAGAAGCAAATGTACCAGCAGAGAGAGTTTGCCCTTGTAGCTAAATTCAAGAAATAAGGATGTCTATTCTCTGAAGGCTAGCAAGATTTTAATTAAATTCTCTTTTTGAAAATCAGAAGGGCCTTAAAGTAAATAACTGTGATGCAAATGACAACCACAGGGATGACGTTCTGTGTTCTCTATTGATATGTCTATAATAATGATGCAATATCATGTGTACTAAGTATCAGACATGGATTAATCGTAACAATGCACACTGAGGAACATAACAACATTTCCAGAAGCCAAGGAATGAATAACACCATAAGCTGAAGTCCCTACATGGACAATCTAGCAAATCTAGATAATTTATAAATAAATATGGTGGAAGGGGATGGGGAGCAGGATGTGGCCCTCACTATCCACGAAGAACTGGTTGGTGACCTGCTACGGCACTTGGATGTGCACAAATCGATGGGGCCGGATGGGATCCACCCAAGGGTACTGAGAGAACTGGCAGAGGAGCTGGCCAAGCCCCTATCCATCATTTATCAGCAGTCCTGGCTATCGGGGGAGGTCCCAGTTGACTGGCGGCTAGCAAATGTGACGCCCATCTACAAGAAGGGCCGGAGGGCAGACCCGGGGAACTATAGGCCTGTCAGTTTGACCTCAGTACCAGGGAAGCTCATGGAGCAGATCCTCTTGAGAGTCATCATGTGACACTTGAAGGGCAAGCAGGCGATCAGGCCCAGTCAGCATGGGTTTATGAAAGACAAATCCTGCTTGACGAACCTGATCTCCTTCTATGACAAAGTGACGCGCTGGGTGGACGAGGGAAAGGCTGTGGATGTGGTCTACCTTGACTTCAGCAAGGCTTTTGACACCGTCTCCCACAACATTCTCCTCAAGAAACTGGCTGCTCTTGACTTGGACTGGTGCATGCTTCGTTGGGTTAGAAACTGGCTGGATAGCCGGACCCAAAGAGTCGTGGTAAATGGAGTCAAGTCCAGTTGGAGGCCAGTCACTAGTGGCATCCCCCAGGGCTCGGTGCTGGGGCCGGTCCTCTTTAATATCTTCATCAATGATCTGGATGAGGGCATTGAGTGCACCCTCAGTAAGTTTGCAGATGACACTAAGTTAGGTGCGTGTGTCGATCTGCTCGAGGGTAGGAAAGCTCTGCAGGAGGATCTGGACAGGCTGCACCAACGGGCTGAGGTCAACTGTATGAAGTTCAACAAGGTCAAGTGCCGGGTCCTGCACCTGGGGCGCAATAACCCCAAGCAGAGCTACAGGCTGGGAGATGAGTGGTTGGAGAGCTGCCAGGCAGAGAAGGACCTGGGAGTGATGGTGGACAGTCGGCTGAATATGAGCCAGCAGTGTGCTCAGGTGGCCAAGAAGGCCAACGGCATCCTGACTTGTATCAGAAACAGTGTGACCAGCAGGGCTAGGGAGGTGATCGTCCCCCTGTACTCGGCTCTGGTGAGACCGCACTTTGAGTACTGTGTTCAGTTTTGGGCCCCTCGCTACAAGAAGGACATGGAGGTGCTTGAGCGGGTCCAGAGAAGGGCGGCGAAGCTGGTGAGGGGCCTGGAGAACAAGTCCTACAAGGAGTGGCTGAGGGAGCTGGGCTTGTTCAGCCTGGAGAAGAGGAGGCTCAGGGGTGACCTTATTGCTCTCTACAGATACCTCAAAGGAGGCTGTAGTGAGGTGGGGGATGGCCTGTTCTCCCATGTGCCTGGTGACAGAATGAGGGGGAATGGGCTAGAGTTGTGCCAGGGGAGTTTTAGGTTGGATCTTAGGAAGAACTTCTTTATTGAAATGGTTGTTAGGCACTAGAACAGGCTGCCCAGGGAGGTGGTTGAGTCACCATCCCTCGAAGTCTTTAAAAGACGTTTAGATGTAGAGCTTAGGGATATGGTTTAGTGGGGACTGTTAGTGTTAGGTTAGAGGTTGGACTCGATGATCTTGAGGTCTCTTCCAACCTACAAATTCTGTGATTCTGTGAAATAAATCTTTAAACTAAAATTATTAATAATAATAATAATAAAAAATTAAATCTCTCCCCCTGAGGAAGAAAAAAAAAAAAGGTTGTCATGTTGTCACAGCTGACCAAGAATCATCATTTCACTTTTACAAATCCGATATCAACTCTTGTTTAGAGGTAACAATCCATCACTAGTTATTATCAATCAAATGCTGGTGAAAACATGTGATGCACTTTGTTGCACATGCCTTCTTATTCATTGACCTGCTTTCCTGTCTTTGACTGTATATGATACTCAGCAGCCTGTGGATAAGTGTAGTGTCAATGATGTTTGCTAATATGGAGTATTTTAACTCCTCTGGCATGGTTCCTTTCCCTCCCAATCCTTGTACCAGCTTTTTTGCCCTCCTCTGGACATTTCAAGGACCTTAACATTTATTTATTTATCTATTTGTTTGTTTATTAATATTGTGGAGACCAGAACTGCACATGATATTCAAGGGGAGGCTGTACTGACACAAAATATAGAGAATCACCTCTTTTGACCAGATGGATATGCTGTGTTTAATACATCCTAAAATTCATTTTGTCCTATTAGCTGCCTGGGCACACTGCTGACTCACTGCTTACTGAACAAAGGTTCTCCAGCTGAAGGTTATTTAGCCTCTTCCAGCTGTGCCTTACCTAAAGACGTGTTTTCCCAGCCATTCTTTGCCACCAAAAGCTGATAACCTGTTCTCAAAGCAAGTGGGAGAAAACAAATAAGTTCAGGGACTGTGAAGTGGATTTTGAGCAAAACTTTGTTCAGTTCTGTTCAGCAGTTTGTTGTACCTTGAAAACATTAGGAATTTGTGCAAATCATTCTTCAGATTGTGATAGCTTTTGCTCATTTATTCATGTGGTGTAGATTGAGCAGCTGAATCAGAGAAGAGGGAATGGGATCTGCATGTCTCATTGTCAGATTTCTTAATGAAACAATTTTTGTGTGGCAGAAGTCATATTTTTAACAGCTTGGGATGCAAGACAGAAGCTGTGGTGTCAATAAGTCAATGATATTCTATGTTTAAGGTTAGGCATAACAGCCTAAAGAACACAAATGTTAAATGATCAAGGTTTTCTTAAATTTCTCTTCATTGTGGGTTATTATTTGTTGATGTAACTGAATTTGCATCATTTGTATACCACTCTAAGTATGGTAGGTAGAGTTTTGTTAAACTGTACTCCCATGTACATAAACTGTAGGACACAAGAAATATTAGTAATATCTCATGCTTCAGCTATGCGTGAAACAGATGCTTGGAGTTTGAACTGTGCAACATTTTTTGTACAACTGATTCATTGTGACCTACCTTTTGTATGATGCCTGACTGAGTATGCAGAAATCTTAATGTTAATAACTAGTTCCTTGCTCTTCATTCATGGTTGAATTCTACTATTTTCTCTAGGGTGGAAGAAACATTTTGCTTTTCCCAGACCACGAGAATTGATGAAATATTAATTCAGTGCCTGACTTCCCTACTTGACTGAAGTGTATATCAGTTCACTGCAGTTAGAGAGGTATGGCAGCTTCAAACTATAATTCTTTCCTGGTACCCTCAGGAGCAGAGTGTGTTTTTCAATGTCCATTAGAAAGGTGAGTGCTTAAATCTATACCTCATTTCTCTTTTATCCCCTAAATCTTTGAACACAACTGTGTGATTATGCCTTTCACTTAAACAAGAAATCCTGCAAATCTTTGAATAAATTTATTTGATTTAAACTGAACTAAATAATAAAAACTCCATATTTTACAGTACCTCTCAATACTAAACACTTGATTTGGTAAATAGTTTTTGTTTTAACGTGGCAAGCATGAAATCATAAATAATACTCATGCTAAGAGTCAAAAGTGCTTAGAAGCCTTTAAGCCTCTTACCTCTACAAATAGGTGTCAGTCCAATACTCTCTGAACAAGTTCGGTTAGATATTCCATGTTTGGAGGGTGTAATGTTTAATATCAAATTTATTTATTTGAAGGTATTTTATGTCACAAACAAATTTCTGACCTAGCATAGAAATACAAAATATTCTGAAAGCATAATACAAATTTAAGTTATACTTAACATAATATAGCAATTGCAATACGCATTTCAAACAAAATACCAATGTGGTTCTCATTACTAATCTCTATAATATGCTCACCATTAAGATGCTAGGTGTTTGTGGGCTGAAGCCAGCTCAAGGCTATTGCTTTCTTTAAAGATCTTTTGGTAATTGTTTAGTTTTTATTTCTAGTTTTGAGAAAATGTGCTGATTTATAATTGTCACTTGTAATTTAATATTAGCATATTAGGATAATGATCAGAGTTTGTAAATCTTTCTTTTCTGTGGGCCACACATTAAAACCTTCATATGGCCACAAAACACATAATTTACCCCTTCAAGAAGCTGGAAAAGAAAGAAAGCTCAAGGAAAATTTGTACAGAAAAGTGACAATGGCTTTTCTTCTCTTCATTGCATAGTGAAGCTGAGTCTCAGGGTATGAAGCAGTTGATTTTCTTGGTCCAAGAAAGACATCATCCTGGCCAGTCTTGCTGCTAATCTGATGATCTGTACCTCTGCATGTAAGTTTGAGAGCTGGATTTACCCATACAACATAAGTTATCTACAGTTCTCGATATATTCCTTTTGTTAGAAATGCCATTATCCACTGAAGATGCCAAACTGCATATCCCAAGAGAATGCAGTTTATCATAAAGATCTCAGCTGAACTGATAGAGATCGCAGATTATAAAGTTTATGCAGTACAGGACTGAGCTGAACTTCATTAAGAAATACTGAACAAAGAACCTTACTATGCTATTTTCAGACTTGGTTTTCAGAGGGTAACTGAACATTTAGCTACATTAAGGCATTTTTCTTGCCCTTAACAGATGAGATTTTTTTTTGTCCTGTCACCAGCTGGTGACCAGCTGATGTCCTAGTTCATGAAGATAGCTTTTTTTTTTTGATAGCTTTTAGTTCTGTGCAATGTTGAGTCTTACAAAATGTTAATCTGACTTTAGCCTTACATTGGAATTTCTGATAAATATTTTGCTGAAGTGAGTTTCTTGGGTTAACTATCTCTTGCAAGAATAACAATGCCTGTTTTAAAAGTACTGTTTTTAAATGTCAGACTACCTTCTGGTGCCTATACTATAGAAATAAGTATACCAGAAATAAGTATACTAGAATATGTAGCATGCTTTCACTGCATCTTCTATTTTTTTGTTCACTACTTTCTGTTTTAATTCTTAATGTCTACTTCCAAATAATAGAAGAATAAGCTCACCCACTACCTCTTCATTGCTGTTCTTGTATGGTTCTTTTGTATTCATGTAATTTTCAGACTTTCTGCAATGAGATAACCCAAACTGAAAACAGTATCCAGAGCACAGATTTACTACTGCTTGATATAACGGCATTATATAATTTTCCATATTGTTTCTTCCTATGTTTATTGCCTTTTGATGTCACTGCATACCATGAAGACATCTTCATTCCCCAATCTATAATTGTGCATAGATCTTTTTTTCCAGGGCTCCACTATGTGATCTTTTTCACACAGTGCATTATTTCTATGAAATATAACATTATACTGTACACTATGAAGTGTACATTGGTGTAACATTATCATGTCATGGTTCAGACCTCAAGATTTCTACTTGCAGTTAGAATTATATGGAAGTATTTGTTTTATTTGTCTTTGTGTGTGTGTGTGTGTGATCAGTGATATATATGAAATGTCTTACTGCTTACAGCTTCTCACTCTCCTGTCCTGTTTTATTTCTATTTAAAGTTTGGAATAAAATAGAGGAGAAAATAAAGGAAAAAAAATAAATAAGGTTATGGCTATTTCATGCATCCCACCCCTGTTGACTTTGGCTTAAAAGTATTGCCTGTTGGTCTGGACAAGGGACAGAGTCTCCCAAGAGGCCATCAGCCTGAATGTCTTGAGGGACTAAATTCCTTTGACATAAATGTTTTATTTCTGAATTAGCACACTATTATGATAGTGGGTTAAGACATTATAATATTTACAAATAGACAAAAAAGTTCCTGCTGTACTGTGAGTCAAAAACACTTTTTTTTTCTCTCATATATCCTACTACATTAAGTTTGAGTAGCCTGGTTTGTGTATATGGACTCCAAGTGTTTCGAAAAAACAGAATTTATTCTGTTATTTATTAAAAACAGAATTAACAAGCAGTGGGAAAGTTATAAGATTGCAATGTTTCTTCACATCGTTGACTGAAGATTTCAAGTAACAATCTGTACTAGACCAGCTGCTTTTTTTTTTTTTTTTTTTTTTGTAGTACCTGAAGGCCTTAATGAACTCATTATACTAGGAGTCCACTTACGTTTATGAAGAGGGAAAAATCGGTTCCACAAATAAATTACAAAGTATAAATTGAAGAAGAAACAAAACAAAACCAAACAAATAAAATAAGAAGATTCAGTAATCTATCTGCCTGTTCCACGCCTTAATAGAACATAGCACCAATTCATCTTTAGCGATATTTTTTGGTGGATTGCCTTGTCCCCTTTCATGGTTCCCAAAAAGGAATTCATGAGAGAGCTAACATGGGTTTTCAAGATTTAGACATTCTAGTATGAGCTTTCCACATGCAGTGCAGCGGAACTGTCCCAGGTCTCTGGTGTTTGTAGAGCTTTCTATATGACAAATAATTTTATGTTAAGTGGGACCTCCTATGTCTGGTAAAGTAGATATGCTTAATATGCATTAGAGAATACATAAAAGATAGTGTTTTTAGTATGTTGTTATAATAACTCCCGGTTCTCAAATCTTTGATAAAATAGTTATCTCCTTTTTTATTTTTTCCTAGAAATAGTTTTATTTTAATTTTTTCTCACAATTCTAGTTGCAGAGATTTAAATGTGAACAAGAAAGCACAAATTTTTACCTCAACAATGCCAGTAAACTGTAATCTTCCTGGAACAAGAAAATATGAGGAAAAAAAAAAAATTGAATCTGTTTACCTGACTTTTTCTTGTTGAACTCCTTGTTGGAATGCAGAAACAATTGTTTGGGGGGGAAGGGGAGATAAGAGTGAATTCTGGTTTATCTTTAAAGGTCTCCCAGCTCCATCAATATGGGTGACAAGCTCAGCATATACTAGAAGGACTGCCAATGTTGTATGCATTCTTAATATTGTAGATCAAGCAATTAATATTTTGACCAAAACTGCTTGATAGATTTTATTATAATCTCCCTAGAAATACAAAAGTATCCTTAAATCTACTGCAGTGTAGCAGATCACTCAATCTGGGCTTGTTTGGTTTTGTTTTTTTTTTTGTTTTGTTTTTATGTTATGATTTATTTTTATAGTTTATATCTAGCTATTATCCTCAGATTTTTTTGGCATTTGAAGATGCTTGTCATCTTCCTTCCAAAAGTTTGCTGATGTGTCTTTAGAGAAAATGACTGAAATTATAGAGCTGTTTCAAGCAAAATGAAAAGTATTTCCTAAGTTGTCTTAAAGGCAATCACCATTCCCACCTTTCTTGATAGAAAATCTCCTTCCTTCCTTTCTTCCTTCCTTTCTTCCTTCCTTTCTTCCTTCCTTTCTTCCTTCCTTTCTTCCTTCCTTTCTTCCTTCCTTTCTTCCTTCCTTTCTTCCTTCCTTTCTTCCTTCCTTTCTTTCTTTTCATTTTTATTGAAAGAAAAAATAACAAGCAGAATTTAAAATAGGTATAGTAATTGTTTCAGACTGGCTAATGACTGGGTTGAGACTGTTAGTAAAGTTGTTACTTCAAGAGACGTAGCTAAAAGCAAATGGATCATTTAAGCCCAATTTCAGGTTTTGACATTACAGCAGGGTTTATCTCAAAGCCAAGTTTCAGGACTTGATATGTCAGTAGAGTTTTATTGAGACTTAGACGGTTTATGGATTATATATTCTTCTCAGTGTTTCACTTTATTAGAGCTATTCTTCACATCCAGAAACAATTAGCATTCAGTGCCAGTCATGTGTTTTCACACTATAGGCTAAGGTGACATAACTTATACAAGTACTTGTCAATCAGTGAAACTACAATTATGGATTGCATTTAGTGTTTGTTTTGTTCTGTTTTGTTTTTCCCTCTTCTGAATTTAAAAAACAAATCAGAAAACCCATTGTTGTTTTCTTTTTAGATACCCCATCTCAGCAGATTGTTTGTATTATTATTTATAATTTTATATTTTTTATGTTAATTTTGTCATCAATAGTAATGAAAATCATTGAACCTCAAGATTCTTTCATTGTCCTCCAAGTCTTCCTGAAGTCACTGGGAGAAAGTTCAGTATATTGCCATACAGCAGCTCAATTTCAAAAGCACAAAGAAGGCAGATTTTCCTGATGAATTCTGCAATATTAATTTTGGAAATAAATAAATAAATAAATAAATAAACCCTGTAGTTTTGGTCCATACTTTATGCTGATTCAAGGACAATAATGCATTAACAGGCTGTTAAAATACAGGCTCATAGTAAATATAAAAACATTGTGTATGATGCTATTCTCTGGGTATATTTGAATTAACTGCAGGGAGCTTTATTCCTAAGTAGAACTCATAAATTGCCAAAATGATTATATGGCAAACAACTCTGTTAAGTACAGATGGGGCTCTAAACATAATATGTCAAGACATGGACATATCAAGTATATGAGCTAGTCTGCCCTTTATTTAAGGTGAAGTCAAGTGTAGCCTGTAGTAGTTCTGGCTAGTACAGAAAATATATTCAGATGGAAACATTTCTCAGATCTTTGTATATCTCTAGAAAGCTCCTTCAACATCTACAATTCCATCAGCTAAACCTTGCCTATGTCCGCTGGTTAGCTCAAATTCATACAAGAGTCCAGGTGGAAGAAAGGTAGTGGACTTTGTTACCATGCTTTAAATGTACAAGAATGAGTCCTGGAAGTGAGAACTAGGATGCTAGTAGCCTAGTTCTTCTCTTCTTCACATAGACGTGAAATATAAGTGACTGCACTAGAATAAAAAACAGTGAAAAATATGATAATGCTTTTTGCCTTTACTGGGAGTTATCAGAGGCAGAGAGAAACACTCATAGGTTACCATCCTGCTTTAAGATTTCTCTTATCTGAACAGTCAAATAGCAAACAATATTTGAGTTTCCCATTCTAAATGATGCTGTATGCACCTCTACATGAAGTCCATAAGAACATGACATGTAGTATGCTGTTATTGAATGACATTAAGAAAATTTTCTCTTTGAACTTTTTCAACTGTGTAGAGAGGAATTCAGCTAACCTGCTCAGTGCATGGGGATAATTGTGAAAAGTCATTAGAGCATAATCATTAAAGGTATGAGTAGTATTGGTGGAACATGACAAAATGCAGTCTGTTTCCAGGAGAATATATCTGGTTAAAAGGCTGACTATCCCTGAACACCTGAGTTACTTTATGAAAAAAGACAAAACTAAAAGCCTGTAATAGGTATCAGATCTTGAAATTCAAGTCTGAATATTTATTTCTTTAAAGTATTCAAGCTTTCTGAATAAAGTTACCAACCTTTTGCTGGATAAGCCAAATGTTATTATTGATGTCCCTATGAAGATGTCTTGCACTTATCAACTTGCACAATTCAACTTTGTGAAAAAATTCTTTAGTTTCTGGACTGCTTTATTTATTTATTTATTATATTTTTATTATTTATTTTTTTCCTTTTAAATGAACTGTCTTATACTTCCAACAACTCTAGACGATTTAAGAAAAAACAAGGAAAAAAAAATCATTCACCAGACACATTTTTCATTTCTTGTGGCAAAGCCCCACGCTTATTTAGAGAGCATAGTCCCTCATTTGACCTCTCGCAAATAGACTTTGAGGTTTATGAGCCAAAGAGAAAAATTAACAAGTCAATAGCCTATAATAAATTAACATGATATGATTTGTTATGAACTGCACTTATAGTCAATATTTCCAACTGTTCTGTTCCAACTAAATTTCTGGAATATTTACAATATAGTTATTTATGCCAGAGAAGTATTCAACTCCTACATGTATATCAGGCAATGTGAGGAAAAATACAATCAAAAATAAAATTCATAAAAAATAAAAACAGATAAATTCAGGATAATCTAGTCTAATCTAGTCAGAATAATTTAGAACTGCTTATGTAAAATGCATTAACTGTGCCCTTGGAATATATTACAACTATGCAAACTAACCTCCTTATGATATACAATACATCAAATAAATCAAAATGATTTTGCTGTGATAAAGCCAACTATATTATACCTAAAGGTAGTCAATTAAGCGATAAGACATGACACTAATCACACTAATTCATCTTGAGCTCAGTCATTGAAGGTGTCGAGTTATCTCTTTCTAGCTTTCCCCGCACATTCCTAGGACTTCTAGTGGAAGCTGAAGTTATTCACTACCTCACAAGATTAAGATCTGATGCATTCCTAGGTACCTAAGTACCCCCTTCCATATAGTCCTATTTTTACACGCAAAATTATGAATTGCCTTCAAAATATTAAGCACTCATCATTAAATTCAGCTTGATCTAGAATTGTGTATTTCATGAGAATAAGAAAAGTTTAAAATACGAGATGAACTTTCTATGATTCTACAAACTTTTGTCTGCTTACTTGTAGCTAGTGAAATGGTTCTGAGGTAAGGGAAAAGGGATATGTGAAAACAGATGCATATATGTGAGACTTTGCCACTTGTTCTAATGTCTTTTCCTTACTTTTATTGATACATATGCAACATGACTGATGATGTGTATGGCTTACCTTGTCTTAAAGGTAAGGTGAAACTGGATCAGACCCCAAATTACCAGAAAAGACTGTTCCAATAGCTGAAGGGCTGGAAAGGGCCTTCGGAATTTGTCTGTAGTAAGAGATGTACTAGTGATCTGAACAGAAGGTAATCACACATATGTGCCTTTAACACTTAATAAAACTATGAGGTTCCTCTTCTATTTTCTCTTTCTTCATTGTAAACAGGATTTCCAACTATTTCTGAGTGGAGAGGGCTCCCTCAAGCCACTTGAAATCCAGTGTTGTGCAATTCCGCATCTACTAACATAATTTATGCCCTCTGTAAACCAAGTTGAACCTTACATACCTGAAGTTTTGCCAAAAACTTGGGTGGTGAGGGAAAAAAAGTGTTTACGGAATTAAGTTTTTCTGAAATCCCTAAATATAATTCTTATTTGAGGAAATTACTATATGCTTATTTTAAAGTGTCTGCTTAAATATTATTAAATATCTAAAAGATTTTATTGGGGGCGGGGGGAGTTAAAATGCCATCTGTGGATTATATACCAATAGCTATTCTTACAACTCATGTTAGGACATGAAACAAAACTATATCCTACAGTCCAAGCCCAGAGAAAACTGACAATTCAGCCTCTGTAAAGCTCATCTGTGTTTCTTACATACTCAGTTCAAATACTTGCATTCACATTGAACCTCTGGGACAAACACTACAAAATGAGTGCAAGTAAAAGAATTATGATCCTGTACAGCAACATTTTGTCAGTGTTCAGGATATATTAAGGGAGTTTAACAGTTTAAACTAGTAATTCCAATCACTAAACTAGTCCTGTTCATTCCAATTTATATTTTTTTTCACTGCACAGATTCAAGGGTGCTTAAAAGCTTTGGATATCTCCTCCAAATATGCCATGAAAATACCATCATCAATATCCTGTACTTTTGTGTTCAGTTTATGAAGCCAATTTAAAAATAAATAAACAAATAAATAGAATTTTAGTTAGAAGAAAAAATGCAGAACTCTGGAGTATATCTGCCAAAATATTAAATAATTTTCAAGATGTGCCCCATGATTCAACAAAAGATAATATTAATTACCTGATCTAATGCTTATTTCATAGGCAGAGAAATTCTGCTTCAGTCATTCAAATTTTGCACGCTTATGCCAACAGGAAATATGGCTCAGCACTTCATACTACCTAAACTTCTGCAGCAAGTGAGCATGTGTAACATTAAAAAAATAATATTAAAATAAAAAATAAATTATAATTTCATTTAGCAATATTACCTTTATATCTAAGAGATCAAATAGTTGTAAGAAAGATCTGCAGGCCATGTCAGCATTACTAATTCGTTTCTCTCCAGGCCCCATAAGATATTTTTTTTTTTTCTAGTATGCTACTGTACTGATAAAAAGATACAGCTATTGCCACTGTCCTCTTCATACAAAAGTATAGAAATTCTCAGCGCCACCTATTGGTATAGCATGAAAACATCTAACAAGCAAATTGGCTCACCACCTGTAGGACAGAAAGTGGAAAATAGTGATGAATATCAGATGAAGAAATGCACCCTTTCACTATGATTTTTTGTTATTATTATTATTTTTGCCTTTAAAAAAATGTTTCAAATATTTATGAAAGTTAATCAAGTTCTGTTACAATCGTTTATGTTCAGCAGGAATATAAATTTTCTCCTTCTTCATAAAGCACATAAGTAACAAAACAGAAGTTCAAAATTCAATGAATTCATAAATTCAGTTGAATTAAGTTAACCTAGAACAAACATAGTTGTTGATAGTAAGGAGAAAAGCTCTTCAGGAATTACAAATGCAATATAATAAATAACAAAATAATTGCAACTAATAATCTCTTATACACAACTCAATATCTACTTTTTCATTTCTTGCTGTGGGATGCTTCCCTGACTAGAGGAAGGACAGCCAGCAAAATTCATAACAGTTTAAGAAAGTAGGAGATCATTAGTCCCTTGAGAGGTGTAATGAACCACTGCTATCTAGCCTTTAATATTCTAGTCATAGCAGGGTGGTTTTTTTTTCTTTTTTTTTTTTTTTTTTTTCTTTTACAGTCAAAGCAAACACAGTGCCTTCTGAGGACAATTAATCTCAGTTACAAATATCATTCACCTTTCGATAGAAGGAATTTCCTTCTTAAATACTATCTTTCTCCATTGACTGCAGAAGAAGACTAGATAACTAGACATGCTACTTTGAGATAACTGATGGTAGGCAAATCCTACTCTTGAGATGCAAGTAAAACGCATAAATAAATAAATAAATAAATAAATAAATAAATAAATAAATAAATAAATAAATAAGCCACCTTTCATTAAAAATGTATTTTAGGATATGCTTATATGCTTAAGTTCAAGAATGGGAAGAACTGTACCAAAGTCACTGGAATTGCTCAGTAGAGGCCTTGGAAAGGAAAGGGAAATAAGGGGATTGATAGCAAATAAGGAAATTGATAACAAATTTCAAACTATTTTCATTTAACAAGTTTCAAATGGGTCTCATTTTCATTTCCCTGAAAACTTTCATGACATATTAATCAATGTTTTTTATAAACAGTTATTAAAATATTTACTGAAATCTCTTCTTAGTAAAAAGAACCAATTTCATCAACCATTTTAAAAACTTCCTTTTCTTTGCTTTCCATATTGATTAGATTTTGAGGTAAAAGTCATGATAAAGAGTATATTTGAAAAAAAAAATAAATCTATGTTTGCACAGGATTCTCTTGTTTGAAATCCAAAGTAGATTTTAATGAAGAAAATTTTCATGTAAGACATTTGGATCACATTTACTATTTATAATATTGAAATTCAGCATTTGAAAATAATTTTACTGAACCAGATCTGAATTTAAAGATCTTCTACGTAGGAACTTGTACCTGGAAAAAAAATAAATACCATAAATTAGTAGATTAATTAAATGATTAATAATTGGTAAAGCCAATTAATAAGTATTTCATCCACTAGACATAGAAATTAAAAATATAAATGCACCTGGTATATGTTGACTATACCAAGAGTTGAAATTCTGCATCCTACTTTTCATAAACTGACTTTGTCATTTGATCCTCATTGGCATTTACCTATTCACCTTCCTGACACAGAATGATCTTTTTGGTTGTTTAAAGTATCAATTTCAGAAAAAGAGAAAATGAAAAGGCGTAGAAGAGGAAAACTTATAACAGAGAGCATGAATTAAGAGAAGTACCCAGGATGGAGATGGAGAATACAGGCCAGAAAATCAAAGTTAAGATGGGGAGAAGAACCAGACTGACAGAAAGAAACAAGGCTGGAGAATGATAGTCTGTTTTCTCTCCTGCAGTAATCAGTGGAGATAGTCCTGTTGACTTTAAAAGGAAAAGATCAGACTGTCATTACAGCATACATTTATTCTGCTGTTGAGTTAGTTAGTATTCACACTTCTGTTTAAGTCTAGTCCATGACATAGTGCTCTTTTTGTTTTATTTAGTGTCTCCTCCTCTGCATTCCTCTGTGCTTATGTTGTTTTTCTGTTTTGTTTTGTTTTGTTTTTCTTTTTATGGATGCTAGCTATGTTGAACTAAGTTACATTGCTGCTTGTATATTTGAATAAAAGATAGTTGTCTGAGTTATCTGAAGTTGTGCTAGAAGAAAGACTTCATTATTCAAGGATTATTATTACTCTGTCTCACGCTCTATTTCTCCCTTTCTCTCCTAAGGTACTGCAGAGTCTATAATGAAGTGAATCCAAATGACTACTACTGGCAAAGAACCTGACATGCACACCAAATATTCTTTTAACATTGGTCTGAACAAATCATCCAAAGGGATTTTCTGTTTCATTTATAGGATTGGATTCTCCCATGCATTGTTATCCTAATGTGATAGCACTGACGCAACATCAGAAGCACTGGTAAAAAGGATAGTATGCTTTCAGTTTGCAGGACATCATAAAAACTCCAGAGTCTGAACTAGCCTCTTGGTAGTAATGGGGACCGTCTAGTGGAGTGTCAGCAACACTGAAAGTATTAGCAACTGTAGGGTAGATTCCCTGCCATTTCCCTTTTCTCACTATACACATGCAAGAGAGTGTGGGCTCCCCCCAGTAGGACATAAGGAAGGTGCAGCTGCATGGCTGCTTGGTCCTTGAAGTTTCTATTCCCCTTTTACTAATTCAACTATCACAGTGAACAAGATAGGTTAAAGCCTCTACTTCTAAGGACTGCTGCTGAGTAGCACTAAATCAGATGATGAAGTTTTGTCAGTAAAAGAAAGCTTAGGGATATATGTACACAATTTCAAGTTTTAGCAAGACCTTTGAAACTATGGATGACATTTAGTTTTCATCTTTACTATTTTTTAACAAATCTCCCAAAGAGTGAAACTAGCAAAGAAGCCCTGAGCAGTGGCTGGCAGATTCTGACAATATTTCCCCCACAATAAGCAGAATTTTTTCTGCTTTGTCATGATTAGGGTTTGCTCCAAACACATCCAGCATTTGTCTCAGATTCTTTCCTCCAGCCTTCCTCATTCTGTTTCCTTAATGTTTTTCTTTCTCCTGAACTTATTTTGTCTTCTTCCTATCTTTTACTGTCTTTACAATTAAATACTTCAAAACAACCATTTTCAACAAATCAGGAAAGTAATATGCTGTTGTTTCTAGTGAACTTAGCCCTTTTTTTTTTCATAGAATCGTCTAGGTTGGAAGAGACCTCCAAGATCACCTAGTCCAACCTCTGGCCTAACACTAACAAGTCCTCCACTAAACCATATCACTAAGCTCTACATCTAAATGTCTGTTAAAGACCTCCAGGGATGGTGACTCAACCACTTCCCTGGGCAGCCCATTTCAATGCCTAACAACCCTTTCAGTGAAGAAGTTGTTCCTAATACCCAACCTAAACCTCCCCTGGTGCTACTTTAGCTCATTCCCCCTCATCCTGTCACCAGGCACGTGGGAGAATAGACCAACCCCCACCTATGTTTTTCTTTTTCCCATTCCCTGAAACAATTTATCAGATAAGCTTCAGGACTGAAACAATGGCAATGTTTCTGTATTGGATGACAATCACAAACTTGGACATGCTTTTGAAACTAAACCGTGACTGTTAATTTTGAGTAGATTTATACCTATATCCAAGAAAAGCCTTTTGAGCTGTTTTGAGTATGAAATCATATCACAGGAGGCCTAGTGATGATACAAGATGATACAACACTTTGAGGCTGGAATGTCCTTTTATGTTAATAGAATGTTCAGTATAAGCCACCTTTATCCCACAGGCAACAGTGTGGGTACAAGTATCTGCACCAGAGGATGCTGGCTTTGTTAGAAAAAGTACAGAATAACATAATTGCAGATCTTGGTAAAGGACAATTGGGACAGGACAATTGGGACCTACCCTGAAAGGTTCCAAATGCTGGTTAACCTTTAGATACCCACTGAAAGAAGCAATAAGCAATAAGTAAGGTAAATTATCACTATATTTTTGGTTGACCAGTTAAAGTAGTACCAAATATAAGCATAATTCTACTCAGAAGCTGATCATAGGACTATCCAAATCTAAGTCCTCCAGGAGCTTTAAAATAATTGAGCAAAAATATGTTGAATTTCAGCTGCTTTTTGGACTTAGAGCTAGAACTTCTGACTATGTGCACTATCCCTCTGTTGCACTGATATGTAGTGCAACAGGCAGGGAAGGGTGATCGAGATAATTAGAAGCAAGCTATCAAGATGAATTTGTATGCTTTTGAATGCATGCATATGGAAATATATGGTGTTATAAACTATATGGAACACACTGGTGAGTAATAGCTGTGCAAATGAACCTGTGCAACTGAGACATCACAGGAAATTCACATCTTAGGAGAATGAAAAAGGTTTTTGCATAGCTGCAATATTTAAATAAAATTGACCCAAGAAAAAAGGTTTTCAGTATGCACAGCCTACTTAGAACACATAGACTAAGACTTTGCTTCTAATCTAAAATCTTTAATTTTCATTCACTTCTTATTTTGTTTCCCGCAAGCATTACACTCACACATCCTGTGAGATTTGTACCAGGGCAAATACAGTTTGAAAGGTTCAAGAAGGGCTCTAACAGTGGAGATGCCTTCTGAAAGGACCACTAAATCCTAGGCTATTTCTTTTCTTCCATCAACACCCATTCTGAGTGTAGAGACCTGGATCTAGGTCACCTTATGAAGGCTCAAATTATAGAGTCCTTGCAATGCTACAGTTCACTTCTATATTCCCTTTCCAACACAAAGTTTTAGGATCGTACTAATGGCAGATGTAGTCCTAGAACTGGATCAACACTAGGTCTCTGTCATGTACAGGGAGAGTACACACATACCAGGGTAAGGGGGTAGGGGGAGGGGGTGGGTGTCAGGTATAAATCATGACATATGCTTTCAAATAATACTTGATATTTTTCATTTTTTTTTATAATTTTCAGAATTAATATTAAGTTTAATTGATTTTACATACATCACCATATTGGTGGCTCTCCACCTTTTCCATCTATACATAGAAGCAAGCCACTAAATACATTTTCAGTCTATTAAGCTACAAACTATCCTTTTTTTTAAATAAAACAAAAAATGTTTCAAATACATCAAAAGACAAGAATACTGTGGGAAAACTATGCCCCGTTCCATAACTCCTTTTGTCACTAAATCGAACCTTAAACCTCTTCAGTGCCTTTATAAGGGGCTTTGCTTCCCAGATGCATTATCCCACCCACTTCCTCTCCGTATCCTATTGTCATCCCCTTTGAGGTTTATTTCCTTGTTTGTCCTTTTCAAATGCTGGCATTTGTAAGAAAGGACTTTCAAAGACATTGTGCTCAAGCCTTGATGGCAAAGGGTCTTCTCATAGATACAACTGCCCACACTTCTTTCACACTCTTTGAAGAGGATCTAGAAAATAACAAATATTAAGCTGCTAGTATTGGCTTTATTTTAAAGTGACTTCCTTGTTTCCCTCCACAAGTCTCTCTCTCTCTTTTTTTTTTTTTTTTTTTTTTTCCAAAAAGACACTTTCTGGGGAAGAGATTCCTCCCACTGAAGTTGACAACAGTTTTGTCTTTAAAACAAATGGTAGTAAGAGTGGGCCTGTACTATTTTGAACAGCTCGAGGATGTATTTTATAAGTGTATAGCTCAAAACAAAGCTATGAAAAGTCTGAACAATTGGAGGAACAATAATATATATATATATTTATTTTTATAACATATAGAAATTGAAATAATTATATGCCTATGGAGTGCTTGCCCAGATCTTTACTGTACATCAAAAACTTAATTCTGCAATCTTCAGAGTGTATGCTTGCAGGAGACAAATTGAATATTTCATATGCTGGCTTGGCAGCCCAGGTAGAGCTGTGTAAACCAAGAGTAATTCCATTACAGATAATTAAGTTAGTATGCCAGTATGAGCCTGGAAGATGTGTGTGAAGATTGAAACCCTGTAATTACGTTTGTTTCCAGAACAGATAAGAGCATCATAGGTATTTAAAAGGGTGTTGTTCAATAAATTAGTACCCAATAAAATATAGTAAAGAAAAGATATAATCTATTTTGACCCATTTTAATCAAGTAAATATACAGGTTTTATTTTAAATGTTTCTAAAATAATGGAACTCCAAAAACCCTAGTAGCTAACATCTCCAGCTAATGACAAAACTGTACCCAAGAAAATTCATACATGAGCCAAATTTTAAAGATGTTATACTTTATATATATAATTATTTCCCTTGTTTTTTTTTTTTTTTTTTTTTTTTTTTTTACATATTTTTACATAATTTATGTATTTTCAATACTCAAAATTTCTTTTAACAACGTATGTTTGACATTTCATATAAGACTTGTATGAACTTTGGGGGATTTTGTTACTATTTGTGGATTCTTTGTGTCCAATGTGGAAAAGTTGAGTTCAAGTTAATAAAAACTGGTTCAGAAAATATGTCTAAGCAGACAGCAAATGATAAAAAGTGGACATTGACATAACATTCTGTTACAAACTGTTTTATCAATATAGATGAACAGATGTCTGACTAACTACACACCAAATTATTCTCTGAAAAATAGCTAACTTAAACAATTTTACTTACAAGTTTAATTGAGAAGATATTTTTTTATGAAATGTAAGATTAAATTAATTTGTACTTTAAATAAATCTTCTATGAATCTTTATTTTGAATTTGCTAACAAGTTCATTTATTCCCAACATAATAATAAAGAAAATAATAAAGAATTAGTGAGACTTATCTTGTTTAACTAAAAATTAAGAAATATTATCCTTCCATAATAATTATTTTATAAAAAATATACACCTCATTTCTGTAATATAATTCAACAAGAATAGTCTAATTTATAATCCTAACACTTGGTAACCTTTGATCACAAACTGGCACAGGATTTCCACCTCTTAAGTACATTTAAATACTTTTTAAAGTACTCTTACTTTAAGTTTTCAATAAATATTCATTGCCACAGTTATACATTATCCCTTTCAGTCCTTAGTTTACTATTTCTCATTCTAATACAGATATTTTAGATGAGTGGTTCATATCTAATCATTTTGTTGTACGATAATAGCCATTAGACTTCATCCTTGTCAACTACCAGATTAAGAGATAAAACTAATGGAAAAACTTTTGGGTCAAGGGATAAATTAAGGAATAATTTCCTGGGCAATGAATCTGAGCAAAATATGTGGATTTAGTAGTTTTTGTTCTTGGACTTATTTCAATATTAAAGGTGAATGGATCAAAGGAAGATAAATATTATCTTTGTATTTTCTTAACCCCTGCATTTATTAGAAAGATAGTCTGCCATTGGTCAAAATTTAAAGTGACATCATGAAATTCTAATTTGCACCATCTGTTGATAATTACCTGTTCCCTAGCTCATCAGATGTGAAAGGCTGCAGGTAGAGAGCAGAGATGTATATGCTTGTTGCATGTCACTTAGAGATCTCTTCATAACAGGGAGAATCTACTGGTGCTGAACAAGAACTCAGAGTAGTTTGGGAGCCTTAACAGAAATAGCAGCAATGATCTACCATATTATCACCAAACACATGAAAGAGGAACGTTTGTCTCCCTATACTTTGCAATAGTAACTACTGAACATCTCTGTATTTTGTGTTTTTCCTCAAGGATGGTATTTAACAGATTATAGCATATGACAGAGTATTTTGTTTCTCAGTGATGAAGTTGTTTCCCTGATTACAGAGGTTTAAACACTCATGTGAAGAATATATCTGAACAACTAAGCATCTCTTCTTGAATTGGTATAACTTCACAGTTATACTTATAATAACTTAAATTGATGCTATCTAGATTGTACTTATTTATAAGGTCTCCTGACTACCAATCTCTGTTGTTAAACAGCTGGAGCTAGATGAATCAGTCAGATGAGTCAAAATAAGCAACTTTTAGTCAAATTTAATATCACTACAAATTAAGTTATATTAATTCTCTCTATCATTTTTTTCTCAGACTGTGGACAGGTACTGAAGAGGATTGTAATTCCAGATATTTGTTACTTCCCCTTATTGGCTTTAGCCCAGCAGATGGACTTGTTCCCATGAACACTTCCTAACCTGCTTCACACAGAAATTATCAGTATTAGTCTGAAGAGTTTGAATGAGAAGCACCCACATAATCCATACTGTTGGCAGAGCTGAGAGGATAGGACCTCTGAGCAGTGTGTTGAGGATAAGATCTGGGGTCTTCTGCTTGTAAGAATGAGCATTTTTTTTCTCTTTGTTCAACTTAATCCTATATTCTGAGCACCAGGAGCAGCTAGTGTGACTGGTAATGTTCCACTTTTGAACAACGTTTTTTCAGCCATCTTTGCATTTTTAAAAGGAACTTAAATTTAGTACTATTTAACAATCAGGATAGTTTTTTGATATGCCTATGACTTTTCTTAGTTAGGAAAAGAGGCACTTTATATATATATAAATATATATATATATATATTTGTGTGATCAAAACAAAATCTATGTAATAAAAAAATAATAATAATCTTGACTATGCTACTGTAGCAGCATTGATAGCTCTGTATCTGCAAGAGTAATTCCATTTTAGAAAATTTTTGCAACTAAATATCATGTAAATCCAGTAAGAACTATGTAAAATAAAGAAAAATAATCTTGTTAACACCTTAAGGAACTCTTGTACCAGGAAAGATACAAAACCTTTCCTCATATCTGAGGACAGGGAATGTGAAAGCAACTACTGACTGTTGAAAGTGAAAGAAAGTATATTCTTTCTGTTTACTTACCCTTGGTAGAGTTTGAATTGTTTCAAGATGAAAGAGTTTTTGTTGGAATTGAGCTGATTTAAAACTGTTTGCTCTGCTGCTGCTCTTTTTATAGAATCTGTAACATTAGCTTCTGCTCAGGTAACTGTTTGCTAATGGGCAATAGACCACCAGCTAATTCCAGAAAGAACAAAGACAGATATTGTACAATCAATATTCAGGTAGAGATGTACCGATTCTCAATTTTCTGCTCCTGCCATTCACTAGAGAAACTACTCAATGTCTGCAGCCAAACCACCTTGATGTTGACAATCTCTCAAGCTAAACAAGGGTGGGTCTGTTCAATATTTAGAGAAGAGACTTTCAAGATAATGTCATGATGATTTTCAGAATATAACAAATTATTTTATATGAGTACACTTTCTTCTTAATATCTTCAGAAAATGAATCAGCAAAGAGTAATTAAAATTAAGGTCTTGCCAAACTTACAAACCTAGCAAAGATTTTGTAAATGTAGTCTGTTGCTAGTAGCATATACCAGCTCCCTTTCTTATTTAAAATTTTAATTATTCCATTAATTTGATACCTCTCCCTCTTGTCATTCCCAAAACAGCAGTTCCTACTTCATCAGCTAGTTACTAAATCAACATGAATCATTGATTATTTAGATGACATTTTGGTAAATAATTGCAATACAGACTGTCAGACCACTAAATAGATAGATGGAGAGAGAGATAGACAGACAGATTTGACAGTGGAGTGGAGCAAGTGTGGAGCAGCCAGGTGCACAGCAGGGAGGATGAAGCTCACCTCCTCTGCAATACCCAAGAAGACAGAATGACTTTAAAGGAGTTTGGGGGTGAGGAGGGAGTCTCGTGTTGGGTGACCACTGATCCAAAAATTCCTACCCTCCCCTTATCCTGTAATTGATGGGAAATCTTTGTTTGTTTGTTTGTTGTTATTTTGTTAGTTTGTTTGTTTTGTTTGTTTTTTTTTTTGTCCCCCTCTACTCTGTCCTTGTGAGGCCCCACATGGAATGCTGCATCCAGGTCTGAGGCCCCCAGTAGAAGGATGTGGATCTGTTAGAACTGCTGCAGAGGAGGGCCACAAATATGATCAGAGGGCTAGAGCACCTCTCCTACAAAGAAAGGCTGAGAGAGCTGGAGATGTTCAGCCTAAAGAAGAGAAAACTCCACTGTGACCTTATGGCCTTATTGCAGCTTTTCAGTACTTGAAGGGGGTTTATGAAAAAAATGGAGAACAACTTTTTGTTCAGGCATTTAATGACAGGACAAGGGGAAGGGTTTAAATTAAAAGAGGGGAGATTTAGTTTAGAGGTTAGGAGGAAATTCTTCACTCAGAGGGTGGTGAGGTACAGGAACAATTTGCCTAGAGAGGTTGGTTACCAATCCCTAGAGATGCTCAAGACCAAGTTGGATGAAACCCTAGGAAACCTATCTCGGGGGTAGAATCTAGGGTGGTTGGAACTAGATGATCTTTAAATTCACTTCAATCCTGAGCCAGATTTATGACTGTGGTGGTTTTACTCGGGCAGGCAGCCAAGCTCCACCACAGCCACTCTGTCACTCTCCCTCCTCAAAGAGGATGGGGAAGAATATATGACACAAAGGGATCGAGGGTTGAGATAAGAATGGGGAGATCACTCAACAATTATTTTGATGGGCAAAACAGACTCAGAGTAGGGAGACAGTAAGATTTATTGCCTATTACTAACAAGCAAACAAAGGAAAGAAACCAGAAATGCCTTCCCCCCATTCACCCTCTTCAACCTTCTCTCCCTGAGTGGTAGAGGGGAATGGGGGTTGCAGTCAGTCTGTAGCACTTTGTCTCCACTGCTCTTTCAGAGTCACTCTCTGCCCATGCTCCATGTGGGGTCCCTCCCACAGGATGCCGTCCTTCCCAAACTGATCCAGCATGCACTTCCCATAGGCAGCTCTTCAAGAACTGCTCCCACGTGGCTCCGTACCATGGGGTCCATCCATCAGGAGTAAACTGCTCCAGCACAGGTCCCCCAAAGGCAGCTGCTCCTGCCAGGTCACTTGCTCCTTCGTGGGCTCCTCTCCACAAGCTACAGGTCTGGCTTGGAATCTACTCATCTACTCTGGCAGGGGTTCTCTACAGGACTCAGCCTCCTTCAGGCCACATCCACCTGCTCCACCATGGTCTCCTTCATGGGCTGAAGTGTGGAAACCTGCTCTACCGTGGTACACCATGGGCTGCAGGGAGACAGCCTGTTCCACCAGGGGTCTCTCCACAGGCTACAGGGAAACTTCAGCTCCAGTGTCTGGAGTACCTCTTCCCCCTCCTTTTTCACTCACCTGGTGTCTCACTCCTCTCTCTCCCAGCCTCTGTTCCCCCACATTTTTATTTTTATTTTTATTTTTATTTTTATTTTTATTTTTATTTTTATTTTTATTTTTATTTTTATTTTTATTTTTATTTTTATTTTCCGCCTTTCTTAAATATGCTCTCAGAGAAGTGAAAACAACATCATTTATTGGCTCGGCTCTGGCCAGCAGTGGGGCCCTTATCTAACATGGGGCAGCTTCTGTATTCTTCTCACAGAAGCCGCCCCTATGGCCCCCACTACCAAAACCTTGCCACGTAAACCCAGTACAATGATTCTATGGTAGATGGATAGATAGACAGACACATAGATTAAAGAAAGAAGTGACTATCTTTTGTTCCTTTAAATCAAAAGCAAAAAGAAATAAATAATTTGTTTGTCAGTGAGGTTCTGACTTTTGAAAGATCAACTGCTGATAAACTACAGTTATTCAACAGTGAAAGCAACTACCCTATAATATTCAAAAAGTTGAATGGAAAGAGGACCTGGATTTTATTTAAACAAAAGGAGTAAACTTATCTGAATGACTTATCCGAAAGGAGCAGGAGGATGAACCTTTCAGTGCTCTAAATCTAACTGGATAAAAAACCCAAATAAATATTTGCAGTAGAAAGAAACCAAATAGAAAAAAAAAAAAAAAAAAAAAAAAAAAAAAAAAAGAAGTATATGTAGGAATAACAAATAGAAAGAGAGAGAGAGAAGGTAGGAAGGATTATACTTCTATAGCTCTTACATATCACTTGCGAGTGAAGGCATAGGAAGTTGTTTCAATCAAATAAATAAATAAATATAGGTAAAGGAAAAAAAGAACTAAGAGTAATATACAATGAAAATAAGAACTTGCCTATTTAAACGAATATTTTCCTCAGTTTTCTATGAAATTAATGATGTTGAACATGACGACAAAGGTGTGGTGGTAACTATGTCAATAGAAGTTCAGAAATAGAAATTAATGTAACTGAGGTGGTGTGTTGGGTCTGTCTGGGATGGAGTCACCTTTCCCTGCAGCAGCCCACACAGTTCTGTCCTCTGCACTCATAGCTGGAACAGAACTGATATCACTCCAGTGTTTTGTCTACTGCTGCATAGTGCTGGCACAGCATCAGGACTCCTTCCAAGCCCCCAAGAGCCAGCAAGCTGGGGGTGAGCAGGTGATGGGGAGGGGACATCGCCAGGGCAGCAGACCTAAACCAACCAAAGGGATATTCCATAACACCTGATGCACCTCAGCAATAAAAAGAAGGGCTCTCATGGGGGAGGGGGCTGTCCTCCTGAACAACCGCTACGAGTTTTGAGGCCCTGCTTCCCAGGACATGGCCAAATGTTGCTCATTGATGGGAAGTAGAGAATTTATTTTTTTTTTCTTCTCTCTGTGCTTCCGCATGGCCTTATTGTTTCTTTTGTTTCTTTTTCCCCCCATTCCCTTTCCCTTTAATTAAACCATTCTCATCTCAAACCTTGAACTCTTTGTGTTGTATTTTCTCCCCCTTCCTCTTTGAGGAGAGAGGGAGTGAGAGAACGGTTATGGTGGAGCTTGGCTGCCCACCCAAGTAAAACCACCATAGATAAATATAAATATAAAAATTAAAGACTTTAAAGTGTTAAAATCACAGAGGAACCAAACTATTTCTATTTCAGAAATTGCAGCAAAATTAAGCTGTAAACTGCAGAGGTCATAGCCAGAATTTGCAGTAAAATTTTATATCCTGAGTTGTTTCATAATAGTGGAGAACAGAATATGAAGTATGAAAAACAGGTAAGGGAGTGACAACTCATTATTCTCAGAAATAATAACATATAAGGCTCATTCTGAAAGACAGTTGAAAGAAAGAATAAGATTTTGCCAGCCTAACATGATTCATTGAAAAATAAATGATTTTATAGACACATCCATACATCTCTTAAATATCTCCAGAAATGGCAACTTCTCCACTTCCTTGGGAAGTCTGTTTCAATGCCTAACCACCCTTTTCATCAAGAAATGTTTCCTGACATCTAAGCTAAACCTCTCCTTCTGCAACTTTGGGCCATTTACTCATGTCCTATTACTTGCAACCTGAGCGAAGAGACCAACACCCACCATGCTGCAACCTCCTTCTGGGTAATTATAGGGACAGATGAGGTCTCCCTTGAGCCTCCTTTTCTCAGGACTAAACAACTCCAGTTCCTTCAGCTGTCCTCATTATGTCTTGTTTTCTAGTCCCTTCACTGGCTTTGTTGCCCTTCAATGAGTGAGTGCTGGAAATGCAATATCCTTCTTGTAGTGAGGGGCCTTACCAGTGAGTGTGGTCTTACCAGTGCCAAGTACAGAAGGACAGTCACTTCCCTAGTTCTGCTGGCCACACTATTTCTGATGAAGGCCATGTCCGGGTCATGATGCATTGTCCCTCTTGGCCACCTGGGCACACTACAGGCTCATGTTCAGGCATGGTTGGCTCATAATGTTGACACAGGATTTAAATAAGTAAACAAAAAAACAAACAAACAAATAAAAAATTACCAGTGAGGTCATAAGGACAATGAGGGGAGGAAGGAAGGAAGGAAGGAAGGAAGGAAGGAAGGAAGGAAGGAAGGAAGGAAGGAAGGAAGGAAGGAAGGAAGGAAGGAAGGAAGGAAGGAAGGAAGGAAGGAAGGAAGGAAGGAAGGAAGGAAGGAAGGAAGGAAGGAAGGAAGGAAGGAAGGAAGGAAGGAAGGAAGGAAGGAAGGAAGGAAGGAAGGAAGGAAGGAAGGAAGGAAGGAAGGAAGGAAGGAAGGAAGGAAGGAAAGTGCTATATTTAAGGTGGAACTTGTTGAATTTATTTAAGGGATTATGTAATATACTATAATAGTATGTTGTAATTAAATAATACTTGTAGCAGGATCTGAACAACATAAAAAAAATTAATTTTCTCCCAATTCTATGTTCCTAAGAATTTGCTGACTTACCAGTAGGACTGACTTATCACAGGCTAATGTAAAATCAGAATTACAACCCTTTGTTGTTATGCTAGAGGAAAACCTTAATAACAGCAGCAGCACATGCTGTATACAACTTGTAGTTGAATTGTATTTAGCACATCAATTTAATAATGAGAATTGAATTGCTCATTATGTTAGTACATTTCCAATTCTTTATTTTGTGTGCATGTGTGTGTGTTTCTAAAACAAAGGAGTTTTTCTTTTCTTTTCTTTTCTTTTCTTTTCTTTTCTTTTCTTTTCTTTTCTTTTCTTTTCTTTTCTTTTCTTTTCTTTTCTTTTCTTTTTGTATTTTGTCTGAAACTTACTGTTTTGCCACTTTATTTTTCATCCACCTTCCAATTTTTAAAGTTAAGTTTTTATGGTAGGTTAGTAACTGGCAAGATTGTATGTGTGAAGTCTGTCGCAACATACTGTTTCAGGATTTTCCAGGGACTGTAGTTAGAACTCTGTATGTCCCATTGGGAAGGTAAGAACCATCTGTTTCTAATGGGATAAAGCTTCTGTTTCTGACCCTGCAGGGCTGCAAGATATTGAACTTACAGTCTGCCTTATGTCTAAATGCAGAATGTATTTGGAAAAAAAAAAAAAAAAAAAAAAAAAAAAAAAAAAGCTGTGAGAGAGAAGGAAACAATTTTCTGTTTTTTTATTGCTTGAAATGAACCTGAACTTGAGAATGACAGAAATAATCCATAAAGGAATGACAACATGCAGGAGGGAGTAAAACATTGCATTCACATAATTTGTCACAGTGATCTAAGATTAGGACACAGTTAAATTCATAGCATAGTTATCACTCACAGACCTGATAAAATAGTGCATGCATTAGAAGAAAACTGATGTTAGAACTGGCCTGTTCAGCATACTGTGGTAAAACATCTGAGTATCCACGTACCTACAGGTAGTTAGATAATGAGGATACAAAAATAAAAAAACTGACTTTGTGAAATTTTCTACAGAAAAAGCTGAGTATGTAACAAGACTAGGATTTTTACAAAATATTATTCTCTGGAGAGTACATCAAGCAAGACAAAGTGAAAAAGTAAAGAAAAGGAATGCAGAACACTATTCTACTCTATTGACTCTGGTATAAATATAAGGGGACTCTACCTGCTTAATAGAAGTGATTAAATATTTCCCTTCCAAAACTGTAGGGAGTGTGTCCTTCTAAGGGGATGGATATCTAAATTGGCTGCATAGACACCTAGTTCCCTGTACCCTCAGCAGTTCAATAAGATGCCTCTGGAAGCTTGGAGAAGGATATGCCTCACTTCATATTCTGCATCAGGGGAGAGAGCTCTTTCTATATTGACAGTATATAGAATATAGATGTCTCCTTCCGTCATGTCATCTTGAAATTAGTATTTAAGTCTTCTTACCTCTTCTCCTAGGAATTCAGGAACAAAAGGGAGATGTGAATTATCCATATCCACCCTGCTCACAGCTGCCCTTGTCAATCTGGTGGCCACCTTCATGTTAGCAGTTAGACCACATTTTGAGGATGAAGTAGGATACCAGACACAAAGTAGGGACAACAATTTCGTTCTCATTTCTCTACATCAACTAGTTCCTTTCTTACCAGATAAAAAATAAGTCTTTCTTTGTCTTTGTTCTGTAACTCTTATCTGCCTGGTGGTAAAGAAGTTAAGAGTGGAAAATCTCCACAGGTCTGGTTGTATGAGCACTCTGACCTTTGTGAACTATAAGACTCATATTTTTGAAGGTTCTCTGAAGACTTTAACATAATTCAGGTGACTATTTGCACTGCCTGGTATGAATGCAGTTCCCAGCAATTAAAAATAAGCACTCAGGAGGCTTTAAGCTAAGAATGAAAACATCTAATTTAAATGCCTTAGGAATTAGACAATTTTCAAAAGTAGGTACATATTGGATTTCTTTTAGGGACTTTGATGGGACTTAGGCTAACAGTATGTCACCTTGAATTCCTAGATTTGGATTTTCACAATAACTGTAAAGATAGCCTATATTATTTATTTACTATGCAATTCAGAGCAATCCATTTTAATAACTTCTATTTTTAAATACAATGCAATAAGGGATAGATTAATGAGGCCTAATATTATAAAAATAAAATTAATGATACATGTTGAAAGATCATTTCACAACACAAGCCAGCAGGGCACTATTTTCCATTAGAATCCTGCGTTCTATGAAGGTTCAACAATACAATTGAATGGATTATTCTATAAGCATATGGCTATAGTTTTCATAACTGTAAAAAATATCTTAAAAAAATAAAATAAAAAAAAAATATATCTTTTACAAGATATCGATAGGCAGATATCAATAGTAAGGTTCACCCAAACATATTTGATCCTGCTGAACCCCCTGAGGAAATCACCTTTTTCCCAAAGTCAAAACAATAATATACATGGTTAGAAGAAGGGCAACCAATTTTTCAAGAACATAGAATACTTGCACCAAATGAAACTTAAAGGGCGTGTTCAGGTTAGGTCCCTGTAAAGAGTTCACATTCCTATCTTTAACTGAGTAGTCATATTGATTTCATATTCAAAAATCTTCACAAGAGTAAGGTTTAAATTGAGGTCAGACGTTCTTCAGCACTTCTGTTGCCCTTCTTGAACTCCATGGCACTATTCACATGCTCAGAAATAAATGTTTGCAAGGTCAGAGTCTCAGTCTGGAAATAACAAAAGGAAAAGCAGATATGATAGAAAAGTAATTTTGAATGTTACACTGTAAAAATAAATAAATGATGCTAATATTAATAATAATAATAATAAACACTTAATATTAAAAGCTAGTGTTTATTTTCAGGCTGTGAAGATGTTTAGATTGAGTTGCAAAAAAGGATTTAGTGACTGGCCCCTCAGATTCATATTCTACCTTATTTCCGAATACCAGCTTGGATTCTGTCTAATGAGATTTGGAAAAGCAAAATGGGATAGTCTTACAGAACAGATTTGAATGGTTAGTTTTGGGTATGTGGTTGTGTACTAAGGTTTATAATGTTAAACAATGTCCTGTGGATACAGATGTACACATTTCACATGCCTGGGAAAATCAGGGCAGAAAATAACCCAAAAGAGAACACAAAGCCAAAATGATGCAGCTACAGTTCCGTGTTAATCTGGTCTACTTTAATTGCTGGTCCTGCATATTTCTCCACTTTTGGTTGGGATTTTGAGGCCTCTCCTTATGCCAGTTCTGGTATTGCTGCACTCTTAGATTTACTAAGGTCTTTCAATAGCTTGATCAGTCACTGATATTGTCTTTTTTCTGTTGATATACTGATTTGAGGCAGTTCAAGAAAGAGTCCAACAAGTATCTGTCCATAGGAGAGAAAGAAGAGGACAACAGCTTGCAGTCGTGACCTTCAATCGTGACCTTACGAGTCATGGATCTGTTGAAGAGCTCTTTTCCACAGGAAACTACTAAAAGTTATACTTCTCCAAAGACATCAGTACAGTTGATTGCTGTTCAGTTTTTAGAAATCAACTTTTTAAACTTGTATTACTGAGAAGGGCCTTGATGGAAATTCACAGGTCTTGGATTAAACATATAGCATTAAGATTAGCATTTAAAAACATCCTTTTAGATTTATATGTATATATACATATATATGTATGTATATAATTATCTTTCTCTGCCTTCTTTATTGAACTTAAACCACTCATGATATAACAAGGTCAGTTACCATTCCCCATCTCACCTCCCTATTTCCTAAAAGGGTATAAACTATCATCTACTATATAAATTAAAACCACATGGTTACAAGAAAGGGCAATACTTCCATTTCTACATGGTGAAGCTGTCCCATCCTTGTTGGATTACTTACATGTTTGCTTGAGAAGGGAGTGATCCCATATTGTGAATGAGTGCCCTAGTCAACTGGCTGTAGAGTCATTCTGATGTCCTTCTGGCCCTATGGAGGTTCAGTTATTTCCTGGAAAGTAAGATGAAGGAGGCTGAGAAACTATGAACTTGGAAAAGGTCTTTGATGGCACTCACCAAAGAAGTGTGGCTTCACCCAAAAGAGGAATCAAACCTAATTTTCCTCACATCATATTCACCATTGAATTACCAACTTAAAGGTATAGCAGCTTTTGCCTTTCTCAACAGACTGGCCATGCTATGCATCAACCCTGGTAAAATGGTTCTGATATCTACTTTATTAGTCAAAAAGGGATTTAGGCAGAATCTTGGCACCTCACTGTTTAATGCTAGTGGAATTGGACTATCATACATACCAGGATTAAATTCCTATGAAATTTTATAAATGGAAATTTAAGTGTCCAATGGCTTTAACCTTGGATCCTATAGAACTACTCATGAGTTGTACGGGTGTGAAATTTGGTGGTACTGTGAGCAAACGTGCTTTGTCAGTCAGGTATTAAATTGTTCTACTATGCATCACAACTTCATCTGGAGAGTTCCCCCTTATCTTGGGAATATAATCATTGCAACATAATATTAAACCCTATTTTTAGAAAATATATATTTAATAATCAGATAGAGATGACAAGTATAACTGAATACAATATGCAATTTCCCTTAAGCTAGTATTAATACAAGTACTACTTTAATGCATTACACTGTAAAAAGTGATTACTAGTTATAGAAGGAATTTTTGTGTGTATGTGTGGCAATGTGAGTTCATTAGCAGTTATTTTCTCTTCCTCTGAACAGTTTTAAAGAAGGTTCTGCTATGTTTCTGCTTCTGTTATATTTTTGAACTTAGTATTCTCATCATGATGCATGCATCTTCTGCAATGCTATTTATTCCAAGTATGTGTCAACAGAAAAAAAAAAAATAGACAAAGAAATTGTAAGGTATGCTTAAAAACACACTGAGAACTAACGGAGACAATCATCTTATTTGTATTTTGCTAATGTGTCTGTCTATTCATTTGATAAGCATTAAAATAAACTTCAAATATAATACAGAAACAAAAAAATAAATAAATCTGGAAAGCCTATGAAAAGCCTATGAAAAGCCTGTTATGTTGAGATCACGTGAGCACTTTTGAAAATCTTACCCTGCAGATGGAATTCATTCCTCTTAGTGCAGCTATGCAAAATCTAGCTTAGTCTAAGTAAGCTGTCTGGGGTTCTTCTGTAATCAGTGGAGAGAGGCAGGTATATCCAGAGAAGATCTATCTATGCAAAGGGAGAAGTCCAAGGAGAAGTCTATTTTTCATATAACTAGCCTGAGGTGAGATGACTTTGAGTTTTTGTGACACCCAGTGTATGTCAAGATTAACAGGGTTAATATTTTCTGATTTATTAAAGAGTAATTAACAAAACTTGAGAGTGTATTGTACACTTATGCTTCATTCCTTAGCATAGTCTCCCACTTGTGTAGGCTCCTGACATACTGGCATTGTGCTAAATCACTCAAAAGTTTACTAGGATAATTGGAGGTTGTTTCCTCCTCTATCCCCCACACTCAAATTTGTTACAAAGTTCAAAAATGCTTAGGCTGACATTCTTCAAAAAACAAAAGCACTTTGCCCTGTTTCTTCCAAATGCATATATAAGCCAATAATGTGTATAATGCAAAGAAATGATTGAATACCTTGGCATTCTTTTATTTTATTTATTTTATTTTATTTTATTTTATTTTATTTTATTTTATTTATTTTATTTTTAATAGTATACTTCTCTTATATTTAATAAAATTACATTTCCTACAATGTTAACTTTCACAAGGCTGTGCTCTTAAAATGCATTTTTTTTTAATAAATAATTAAAAAAAATACTTCTAATTTTTTTCAGCCCAAACCAAAACAATAATCGACATATATTTACAAAGATAAATAAATATATGCATATATATACAGGAATCTTCAGACTTCTGAAATTACAATGAAATACTAAACAAAACAAAAACAAAACAACAAAAAAAAAGGATGAAAATCAGTCTTTAACACTGAAATATATACTGAAATTGTAAAATATATGTTCATTTCGCTTTGTATGAAATATATACATGATTTTTATTATTTTTTTTTTTAATGAAAATCTTCATCCTATACCTGCATCATTTTAAACTATCTATTTAAAACATCTCTAAATCTGTTTAAGCAATGTAAATACATTGTGGTAATTCTCTTGATGTAACATTAAACACTATCTGCCACTTTTTAATAGCTTTTTAGTGTGTATTTCCTTTGTGTTCACCATTTCACAGCTTTATTATTTGTGTGTAGGCATTTATCTGTGAATTTGCATGCAGCTGTATGCAGGATTCAGCTGATGGTAGCATAAAATGGTTTTTTTTGTTTGCTTTTTTTTTTTTTTTCAATAGAGCTGACAGGCAAAAGCTAGCATTTCTGTAACAGTTTCACCAGCACAAGACAAAAGAAGATCAGGCACAGTCGAGATGACTTTTTGCTCTCTATAGTATTAAGTAGCATATTTAGTATGGGACCACAGCTCTTGAAGACAGTAGCAACAGTTTTAGGAATGAGAACAGAACAAATCCGGGGATAGAAATTAATGCTACCTGTCTGCTTCAGGTGTGCTTATTTAGCTCATGAGGAAACCAAAACAACTCCATCCCAAAGGCTATTTTAACATGATTTTGAGCTACCTCATGTGTACCTACACTTGTGTTATATTTATATTTTTTACCTATAGTATCATCAAAGCCTGAGGATAGATTTTGCTCTTCATGATGAAATGTAAAATATTGATCAGACTAAAACAAAACATATATATATATATATTGCTGTTATTTATTATTACTGCTATTTTCCATCAAATCCCATCTTGCTGGTTTCTTTCCCCCTTGCTGAGTATCCTCCCCCATCTTGCAGAGCTACCAGCTCACTTCCTATCACAGGCAGGCTGAAACACCTGGATGCTCGTCCTGCACAGCTGTGCACATGTTAATGCCCAGCCATCTGCAGAGTGCTCCATATGGCCATTTCTGCTGTAGACTGGGCTGACAGGCAGTTCCATCTGAGAGGTAATGTTTATTGTATAATTAGAAAACACTGCATTAGGATTAGCTCTATGAAGAACTGTGTCAAACCTCTGTCCTAAACCTAACTTTTTTTCACAAGTTCAAGGAGTTTAGCTTCTTGTTTTTTTTTTTTTTTTTTTTTTTTTTTTTTTTTTTTTTGTTGCCGTTGTTTTATTCTGTACTTTTGCCTGCCACCTGCAAACATAAGTGCCAAAAAGCCATTACAGAGGCTGTTGCTTAGGCTAGATCTGAAAATGGAATATATTGAAAATATCATTTCAGAATTCACTTGTGGAGTTATTTCTAGCCCAGCCCAAATAATGGATCGGGATATATACTTTTTTCCTAAATAAATAAATAAATAAATATTATCAATTATAGCCAGAAACTCTAATAATGCAACAGTATTAGTATACCAAGTTCAGATGGTTCAGAAAAAATGTTCACGTAGGATAATGTCTTAACACTGAGTGTAATAGAGTGTAATACCCTTATAAGCTGATATTTCCCTTCCCTTCCCTCCTCTCCCCCCACCCCCACTCCTTTTATGTGCAGTATGAACTAGTGTTAGTAGTACTATAAAGATATTCAGGGACACTTTGAGATATGATTGGGAAAAAGGTTCAAAGACATTGACAGTAAGAAGGGAATGGAAATATTAGTGAATGTAAACTTGCATAGCTTCAGTGACCCTCTTATTTTCTTCCTGAAATTCCAGCACTGATTTACAACGTAAGAACTGCAATATGATTGTCTATCAAAGGCAGCACTATATTTTTAACCTACATAGTCATGGGCACAAAAAGGTTTCTCATCAAAAGAGAGCTGTAAGCAATGTCTTCCCCTCCTCCTCTTCTTTCTTTCCAGTTCAATTAAGAAACAACATGTTTTTCCTCTCAGTGCTTGCCTTTTATCTATTCCTCTTCTCATGTTTTTCTGTTATTTTTTCTCCTTTGTTGCATAGCAATGGTACAGAATGCTGATGAGCTAATGCAAAGTTTAAAACCACACTGTACTATTCCTAATTTCTTGAAGTATTAGAAATATGATCCACACACCCCTCACTCCCATTAGGCTCACTAACCAGCTGCCTGCATCAGGAAGCTATGTCCCACACACTCCAGGAACCTCCTAGATTGCTCCTAAGGACTGTATTGTATTTCCAGCATATGTCTGGGAAGTTAAGGTTCTCCATGAGAACAAGAACTGGTGATTGCATGACTTCTACCAGCTGATTATAGAACACCTCATCTATCTCTTCATCCTGGTTTGTCTGTCTAGGAAAGATCACCAACCAGGATGTCCATCTTGTTGGCCATCCCCCTGACCCTTATCCATAGGGACTCTACCTTATCATTCCCAACCCCAAGCTCAACAACATCAAAACACTCTAATATAGAGAGCCATGCCCCTCCTTTTTTGCCTGTCCCTTCTGAAGAGCTTGTAGCCATCCATTGCAGTAGTCCAGCTGTGGAAGCAGTCCTGACATGTTTCATTGATGGCAACTAAGTCATAGTTTGCCTGCTGCACAATGACGGCTTCCATCTCTTCCCATTTGTTGCCCATGCCGCATGCATTGGTGTAGATGCACTTCATTTGCATCATTGCCTTTACCACCAGCCCTGGCATTGCTCCCCTAGGCTCATCTCTGTTGAGCCTCATTTCATCCCCATCCTCCTTTGTACCTCGTTTAAAGCCCTCTCAATGAGCCTTGCCAGCTCCTGTACTGCTTATTTCTCCCCTTGAGACTAGTGGGATCAATCTGCAGTCATCAGGCCAGGTGCCATGTAAACCGCCTCATGGTCAAAAAAAAACAAAAAGGTTCCTGCACCAGCCTCTGAGCCATACATTTATCATCTAGGTTTTTGAGGTCCACTCAGTATTTGAGGTGTGGAGTCGACTTCTTTGCCCTAGACAACCTCCTATGTGGACCTTCCCCCACATCCTCACCAACCTGTCCCTCAAGCTCCAGGGCCTCAAACCTATTGTGCAAGGGCACCTGGGGAGGTGAGGCAAGAAGGGGGGAATTCATCTGCTATGCCAAGCAGGGACTTGTTTCCACTCCTCTCTATCTCTCAGGTGCCCAACAGTGACAGGGCAGGGGGTCCATCACTGTTTGGGGTGTATCACCCCAGTGTCTTTTCTCTCAGGCATGTCAAGGACTTGCCAGTCTAACTGGTCTAGTCAGTCTAATTCCTGCTCACACACCATGATGGTCCTTAATTTCTCCACCTCCTTCTTGAGCTGATAAAATGCTTCACCTTCTTGCACCTCATACTGGCATCAGAATATCATAGCATCAGAATATCATAGTGTCAGAATAGCATAGCATCAGATATCACAGAAGAATAGAATGGTTTGGGTAGGAAGGGTACTTAAAGATAATAAAGATTATACTAATATGGAAAAAATCTGCTCCCAGACGATCAGAAGTTAGAAAATAACCTACTTCTGCATCAAAAGAAACTTCCAAAATACTAGATTATTGCTTACTTAGTTTCTCTGGAAAAGCAAACAAACCACTAATGTTTATTACTCTTCATGTTTCACTGTTAGTTCAGAAGACTGTCTCTCATCCTAGGATATTTGTTTGACAGGCTGAGGCTAATGTAACCAGGACTGAGGATTATGACATCTTCTTTGAGTTGCCAAGGGTTATATACAATTGATAGGACAGTGAATTGTGGTGAAAGCAAATAGACATTTTGAATATTTTCCTTTTTCTTCCTCAAGAGGAATGGAAGACATAGGTGACATATACACAGCAATTCTTATTGCAGTGCAATCCACAAAGGCCCATCTTTTATTTATTATTTTTTTTTTGACATATTTGTTTGGGTCTCATAAATACCACCAGAAGAACAGGTCATTGGTTTGCCACTAGGTTCTAAGAAATTTTCATGAAAAAAAAGGAAGGAAGGATGTTCCACTAAGATGATCAGATGGCTGGAGTACCTCTCCTCTGAAGACAGGCTGGGAGAGTCAAGGTTGATCATGGAGGAGAGAAGGCTCCAGGGAGACTTTATAACATCTTTCCAATACCTAAAGGAGGTCTACTGGAAAGATGGGGAGAGACTCTTTAACAGGGAGTGAAGTCCAGTGAAGACAAGGGGGAATGGTTTTAAACTAAAGAGGGGAGATTTAGATTAAAAGTTAGGAGGAAATTCTACACTCAGAGGGTAGTGAAGCACTGGCAGAGGTTGACCAGAGAGGTTGCGGATGCCCTATCCCCAGAAGTGTTCAAGGCCAGATTGGATATGTCTTTAACCAACCTGGTCTAGTGGAAAGTGTCACTTCCCGTAGCATGAGGGTTGGAACTAGATGATTTTTAAGGTCCCTTCCAATCCAAACCATGCTATGATTCTATGATTCTTTGATTTTATGAAAAATATTGTCTGTTTTAAACTGTCAAAGTGGATGTTTTTTTTCTTCATAGAAAACTATCTAAATAGTTCCTGATTCTTCTCTTTCTCCATTTTTAATAGTATTGAAAAACATCCCAATTTAAAGTTTAGGCAAGAAGAATAAGGAATTTCCAAAAATGAAGGAAATAAAAAAAAAAAATAAAAAAAAATAAAAGCTTTTTGTTTTAGGCTCCGATGCTATACATCATAATAATTTTTGTCATTTAACCCCAAAATTCTCAAACCACTGTGCTCATGAGTATATCAAAATGTAGAAAAGTAAACTAAAATTTGTAAACATTACTCTATGAAGTGATCATCTGAATATCTTTTAACAGCATTATCTTACCAGGTAGCCATAATCTTCTGGTAGAAAACCATCACTGCTAAACACAGTGATAAATCCTTCCAAGTTTTCTTTGTGATTAGGGCAGAAAATCCTGTTGTCTCTCTATGGATTGTATCCTAACTCATTAAAACTTTTGCTCACAGAAATATGTGTGGAGAGTATAATTTGTTAATGGGATCCACAGTCAACTTTTGGTGTCCTTCCTGTAAGTATTGGGAACACTGCATTTACTGAAGTCTCACTCTTCACAGAAGGGCTTAGTGCTAGGTAGAAACTATCCCTCTAACTGATTTCATAATACAGGGTATTGGTTTTGGATAACTGATGACAGTTTGAAATCTAATGTCCTACCAAACATAAAAAAACTTCGTTCATATAATGACAGTCACTGTGTCTGCAAGGGAGACAAGAAGTGAATCTTTTGATACCAAAGTATATATATGTATTTAAAAACACAGACATTATACAGAAAGTCTTTTCTAACAATACTATGCATGTGTATGAGAATAGGAATTCTGACACTACTGTATACTTAATTGATGTTGTACAGATGCTAAAGAAAATCAACCAACCATACAGGAATAAAAAAACTTTAGAGAATGTAACTATTAACTGTCATGTTAATGATAGTTACTGTTATGTGCCAGTAAGAATCTATAGAATTATTTTTTTGTTTGTTTTGTTTTGGTTTTATTAAAAAAAAAAAATGAAAGAATGCCTTACACCTAATAATTAGCAAAACAGAATCTATGCACCGAATTATTATAATGTACATATTCATTTCATTAGATTCGCACCACCATGTGGTGTAAAGTGGGAATAATTAAACACCAGATGGTGGAGTAAACTCCAATAGTGAGAGCTCATGTATAATGAATGAAATTTAATTTATTGTTGTTTTTATCCATTTGGAGCTATTATGGTGCTCTTGGACCCCAAACCATGTCTCAGAGTCTGGACTGAGAATTTCTCTATGCTAAACAATTTGTTCACTCACTCAGTCACATCCTCATCAGTTATCTTCCTGCTCAACTTCCAGAATTTCCAAGAACACATTATTTTCTGGCAGTGCTCACAAAACTCCTGAGCTTTTCCATCATACAAAAGCACCTGAGCTTATGGGATATAATTTTATGTTTCTGCCAGCAGTATAAAGTTTAAGATTAGGACCTTTGGAAATTGAATCTGATTTTTAATGATTGTGGTGTCACATTTCCAGCCTGAAATACTTTTAAAATGTCATTAACTGATGTACCATTAATCATTTAGATTTTTCTGACCATTAAAATATCTTTTTTTTTTTTTTTTCACTGAAGAAGTAATGAATATGAAAGTGAAGTGAAGACAGGATATATAGTACATTAATGGATGGAATAAAGAGCAGATTAGTATGCTTAATTCTCCTTCAATCATGACATTCCACTTAAGTGTTTATATTGCTCCTGTGTAAAACAATGGCAATAAACAACAACAACAAATGAGTGGGTATTTCCTGTCTTATCCAGTCCTGATAAAAGATAGAAGAAAAAAAGGGCACTGATGTATCTTTTGCTCCTTGAAGTGTCTGAGCCAAAATCAGGAAAACTAGAAGTACACGAAAAATAAATAATAATAATAATAATAAATGGGAAAATATATTCTTCATAAAGATTTTTGTTGTCTGCAGCATTCATAGAAGCTTTACTGCTCCAAATAAATCATTGTTTTATGAACTCTATGCTTCTGTAGAAAGGACACAGGGTCTAGTGATTAAATGCTATTGATTAGCCCTGTTTCCCTGCATCTCTTTACCTTCTGGTACCCTGTCTGTTTGAAAAAGGACGATGTGAGAAGGTCCAGCTGTTTCGCAGGTAAAAACATACATAGTATCAACTACTGTATGTTATTATTTCTCAAGACACACGGTGGAAAGTGTATGTCTTCCAGAACCCTTTTGAAAAAAACAGTTTTACTCTAGATACCAGTTTGTCTGGGCAACACTCAACACACATCTAGAAAGTGTATGTATGAGAAACAGGTAGATTTAAGACATTTGTATATTTGTAGTCAACCAGTTTCAGAGGCAGATGCAGCTCCACTTCTAAAAGGAAGAAGAGGAGGATGCGCCATTACATTACCCATACCAAAGGATGGGACTTTAGGTTCCCATAGGTCTGAAGAGATCATCTAACTGCTATCAGGCAACTTTTCACACATGGCTAAATGCATGGTATATATGATGATAAGGACAAAAGCAAACCTCTCTTGTCTACTCCTTGTGTTGTCTGGAGTTCTGGAGATATTCACAGCACTGAGTACTGAAGACGGAAATTATAAAGTTTTCTTAAATCACCTAATAAGCATGTGCCTGAGTGTGATTCATCTCTGTCCCAATGGCCCTTTAGCCAACCAGGAATGTTCAGGGTGAAGAAAGCTCAGGACAGAGGGTTTTATAGTACATTTTGTGTTCATCTTTTGGAGGTGAAATAACATGATGGGAAAGCAGCATGACCTGGAAAGCTTTGAAGTTGCCATAGATTTCCAAAGCAACTCAGGCTTTCATAAAGGGTTCATTTTCAAGTAGATGCTCAATTTCAATAGAAATTTCAATAGAAACAGTCATATTCTTAGCTTGTTTTTATCTCCAGTAGGCAGGACACAAAGATTCTTATAAAAATGGTGGAAGTAGGAAGAGCTAAGTACTAGCCAAATTAGATTTTGACACTCTAGGGCAAAGTGTTGTGTCTTATTGTTTATGAACAATATGAATGCTTGTGTATCAACTATGTGCTAGAATGACATGACTAGTAAATAGCTATTCACTTATTTTCTTCCTTCTCTCTCTCTCCTTTTTTTTTTCTTCTCTTATTTTGTTATTATTGTATTTAGCCATAGTTCATCTAACAACTGGCAACTTTAGAAACCTTTTTTGGCAGGCTGATAAATTTTGTTTTACCCTCACCATTAGAATATGCTCATTTTGAAACACCATAAAAAGTGCTGTTATTTATTTTTAAAATATCTATTTTGATTTCAGCTCACAAGGAAACCAGACCAGGAAATTACTGTAATGTTTATTAACATAGTTATAACAAGTAGGGTGTAAAAGTTTAATTTCCAGGTAAAATGGCTATGCTAACAGTAGCTATGATGTTGGATATTGGGTGGTTGGACCAGATGATCTTGGATGTCTTTTCTAACCTTGATGATTCTATGATTTCATGATTCTATGTAGATAAAACCATAGAAACAAAAGATTGCTCTTCTTGGATTATATTAGACATGGTATAAATATTTCTGTACAGGCATTCCTTAGTGTGAATCATCTCTGTTATCTCTAAGTTACAATAAAGACATCAACATTTAAACTAATCAGCCTGGACTCCCTGCGGAATTCACAGAGGTGTAATTCATCTTTCTTGTTTCAGACACCTACTTCAGCATATCATAAATAGTGCTATTGACTAGGGTGGTTATCTTAGACCTTCACCATCAAGATCTATTCAGCATATCCTACATGTTCACTGTACTGGTAGAGTTATAGAAATAGTTATGTAATGCGAATTTCTGAATCTAGTAGTAATGGTCAAAGATATTACTGTGCAGGACACAGCAACTGAATTGCAGATACCCTTCTGGCTTAAAGAGTGACTATTGGATGATGGATTAAACTAAGTGGCTGTCACTGGCCTCATCATGAGCTCTAAAGCTATACCTGCTGCAGCAGCCATAGGGCTGCTAGACAATGGGCCAGTATACAGACTGAATTCTCTTTCTCTATCAGTGTCTGAAAAAAATCTCACTGTTACAATGCAGACCCAGCGGAGTATTTCATTCTGAGTGTATGAGCTAAATGGTTGCTGATAAAACAGATGTCCCAGAGGATATATTGCTTGTTATTTCAGAGTGGCCTAAAGTGAGTTCAAACAATTAACTGTCAAGGAATATTTTTAAGGGTGCTGCTGTACAGAAGTAGATTAATTAGAGAGGAGGGGAGAAACCTTATAAATGATATATAGATTGTTCATGAAGTACGTAAAACTGAAGTCAAGCATGGATGTACATCATCTGGACAATATTGAAAAACATTTATACTACTGAGTTTGAATTCTAATTTCTATCAAAAGAAAGTTTGCTAAACTGAATTTGTCCCAAGCTATAGGGTATAGAATTTCTGCTTATCTACCAAAACTCATTTCCAATGCTGCACACAACACAGATTTTATGATAAATATCCAAAATGTAACTAGAGACATCATAAACATTATCTTATCTTCATGTATTATGAGTAGAGTATGTAAAATTCTCAAAACACATGCATGTGACCTGAAGCCCATTTTCAAAATATTTTGTCTTTGCAAGGTTTAGGCTTGACAGAGTGGGACATTAAAGTGGGACGGAAGGAAGGAAGGAAGGAAGGAAGGAAGGAAGGAAGGAAGGAAGGAAGGAAGGAAGGAAGGAAGGAAGGAAGGAAGGAAGGAAGGAAGGAAGGAAGGAAGGAAGGAAGGAAGGAAAGAAGGAAGGAAGGAAGGACGGACGGATGGACGGACTCAGGACTACATTTTTAGTCAAAAATTACCTGTATAAATATATTTAGTGCTATTTTTGCTCAGTTATTACCATTACCATTGCCATTACCTTTACTGTTACTATTATTATTTTAGCTCTGCCAACAGAAATTCTGTGTCACAGGGACTTGGCTTTAGCACTTCAGGCTAAAGTTGAGTACTTCTTTTCTTTTTGTCATAAGTTTCTTGGAGTCTCTCTCATTCTCCCCATGGCCAAACTGAAAAACAAGTGAACATAGGGTAGGAACACATAAACTCTCCTTACAGAACATATATAATGTATTTCAAACAACTTGGTAGTGTGCTTATTCCACAAAACTGTATCAGTGTGGAAATACAACTTAATTCCCTGCTGAAATGGTATCTGAAGTTCTTAAACAGTAACCTTTAAATTACCATCAGAGATGCAATCCATTCTTTCAGTAAATGTTCTCAGCAGGCCAGGCAAGGACTGACATATGTCCGCATAACCAAGTGTCTATGTTTCTGGCCCAGTGAGCATGTCTTATGTTTAACAGTTTTTGGAAAAGTTGTGGAAATTACTTCGGGCAATAAAAGCTGAGTAAAGAGATATGCTACCTTCTGCGTGCTGTACCACACCACGATGTATGCTATTATGTTCCTGTGACATCTAGCAGTTAATGTAGACATTTCCTGATGTGGTATCTGTTGTGCTCCCAAGAGTTTAAGCCTTTCTGCATGTTTTATGCTCACCCTAGTATCAAACTCAATTGGATGTTCAGCTTATGGTGAGGAAGACAGCTGTATTAGCAAATCTAAAGGACAAGTAGTCTTCAACACATCTGCTTTTGTGGATCCAACTGAAGTGCACCATAGGAAAGGGTTTAGCCTTCAAGTTACCTAGACTTTGCCACAAGAAGTGAAGAAATGTTATAAATACTTTTAACATAAGTCTGTGTCACTTTTGAACTCAAAACTTTGAAGTTTTTGAAAATTCTAGTGCTTGCCTCTGTCTTTCCTTTTATTTGTCCCAAAACAAGGACCATAAAAACCAGTCACTAAGTGGTAAGCTTATGCTCACTAAAAGAGAGCTGTGATGTGACATCAGAACTTTTCTGTCACCAGCTGCTTTCTGTTAATTAAGTTGCATGTGAGATATTTGCACAGAAAGCCAACCATATGTCTATGAAGGCAATTGAATACTGGGCTGCAACTTAAGTGAGGGAGCAGTTGAGGAGGTAGTTTACCCCCTGTGTTCTCATTAGACCCCACATGAACATGTGTTCAACCCTGGGGACCCCAGCACAAGAAGGACATAGACCCATTAGAATAAGTCCAGAGGGCCACAAGAATGATCTGAGGTCTGGAGCTGGGTATCTCATCCAAAGAGAGGTTGGAAGAGTTGGGGTTGTTCAGCATGGAGAAGAGAAGGCCCAATGAAACCTTATAGCAGCCTTCCAATACCTACAGGACATCTACAGGGAAGATGAGGAAGGACTCTTTAACAAGGGGTGTAGTGACAGGACAAGGAATAAGAGCTTAAAACTAAAAGGGGGTAGATTTAGACTAGACACTCACCACAGGGTGGTGAGGAACTGGCAGAGGTTGCCCAGAGAATTTGTGGATGCTCCATCCCTGGAAGAGTTTGAGGACAGATTGGAAGGGTCTTTGAGCAACCTGATCTAGGGGAAAGTGACTAAGAGGGGGAGGGCAAGATGGCGGGGGGAGAGAGAACAAATTTCTATCATAGTTGTCAAAACTGACATTTTTTGGGCTTCATTTTTATGGACAGGAGAAAATGTAGCAAAATCTTTTTATTTCCTTATGCTTTTATTCCTCATTCTCTTGTTCTCTCTCTTATTCCTCCTTATTTATTTATTTATTTATTTATTTATTTATTTATTTTGGTATTAAGCAAGAGGCCTGTTTTGATAACAATCTGGGTCCTCCAAATTGCCAGGGAGCTGGATAGTGCTTGTGCTTTAGGTACCTCACTGCTAAGAATAGTTTGACTGTATTCACATGCATTATTTTAACTGAATATGTGACTGTTAAATGATTACATTGATAACACTACGTTGTTAACATCCAGCAATGTTTTCCAGGGAGGTAACTGGCCACCCAGTTAAGTTAGAGCAGCACAGGGTGGGGCACATTCTTCTATGGCTGAGTCTCTGAGAGTAAGTCAAGGGAAAATGAAAAACCTGTAACAGAGGAATGAAAAACCAGAGAAATTAAAAACTTGTAACACCACCAACACACCACCACTGAAGAAACAGTGTGAATAATAGACCTTTATTAACACAGTTTACTTGAACTAGGCTGTACTAGAGAACAGTTACTCCTACAATTATGTTGGCAAAATTTAGAACAATAACTACAGTAAAGTCTGAGATGTCTCAACAAAATGATTTACATATTTGCTGTCTCTATCCATTTTAACATAGCATATATATTGTGTTTCTCTCTAATATATTAAGATCATAATAACTCTTCTTACATTTAATTAAATAGAAATTTATTTTTCTACAAATTGATACTGACACTATTGGAAATGCATATTTTATTATATTATATTTTTGTATTTATTTATTTATTTATTTACCTGTGTTGCTGGTAATCTCACCTCATCAAGAAAGTATTGCAGTAATTATCTCAGGGAAACCATCAGTCAGTGCAATAATGTTTCACTTCCAAAATGATCTCCTTTAAGCTTGTTACTGGAAAGATCACAAACAGCATTTATCTGTTGTAGAAGGAATCCACATTTCTACTGACTATTCTCTTGTGTAAATTACTGCTTCTATTTAAAAACATCAGGCTCTGTCAAATTCTCAGATCCGATGAATCTGCTTTATGCCAGTCTTCCTAGGCCAGGGAAGACTAATTAATCCCAGTGGAAAAAAACTTCCACTATCATACATCTCTTGTTGCCATTCTTCAGTCTCTTTTTTCCACTGTCCCAATTCATTATGTATTTTTAGAGGCAAGGAAGTACAGAAAGAATAGTTGAGGCATTTTTCTCTGCAGGTAGTCTCTAATTTCTTTGTGGATGCTCCCCAGAGCATGATATTGTGGATTTATCCCCAGATTCCTGTACATCTTCATGTGACTCTCAGCTGCTAGTGTATCTTCTTGGGCTTGGGCTGTAAATCTTTGTTGCAATTCTGCTGGGACTTTCACTGGTAAAATTCACATTTGCTAGTGAATAAACAGGGCTAATGGATATTTATGGAATAGAGTTTTGTTGTTCATACATCGGAACATATATCATTATTTCCATTCACAAACTTCAGGGATGCTTTACCAGAGCATTAAAATTAGTAGTAGTAGTGGTAGTAGTAGTAGTAGTAGTAGTAGTGTAGTAGTAGTAGTAATAAAAACAAACAAACAAACAAATGATCACAGATTGCAGCTGACCTTACAAAGTCAAATGGACAGGCAGACAATCTAGACACATGTCACTTGGCACTATAAGACAGTTAGTTTCACTGAATGATGGATGACAAATCTTATTGTTATACAGATGCTTAACTCCCTGGTGTACATTATAATTTTGAAGATGCCATCTGATCTGCAGAGATTAGTATGTTTTGCAGCTATAGATATGTTAGAGGCAGTAGGAACTGAAATTGGTTTATTTTTTCCTGTTGTTTGTTGCCTGTCAGCTTTGACTCCAAGACCCATTCATTATAGCAAACTGAATTTATAGAGGTCTGGATTTTGGCCTTTCTCATTTATTGGATTTGCAATGGAGATATAATATGTCTAGCACCTACACAAAGAGATTCTAGATAGAAACATATTAGAAGACTATGTTGAAGTTGACTGGCACTGAAGAATATGATGGAGATGGTGAGGGAATATTTGCATACTGCTCACCTAAACATGTCATCGGGTTTGTTAATGTCCCCATTCAGCTTGGCATGGGCCTTAGAAACACAGTATAATGGGGATAAATTCCCAAACAATGTTGGAAAGAACATCTGCTGAAGGGTTTATGTAATTTTCCACTCAATTTGTTCTGTCAAGAAGATGAAGTATTTCACTCCTTTGAAGAGACCAATACTACGGGTTAAAAAACAAAACTTAAAATGGCATGAAATCAGTATGAAGGAAAGTTTCTTTGTTAGTTCAGTTTTTCTATGCTGTTTTCCCCTACATTGAGTAACTTTAGTTTTTTTGTTTGTTTGTTTGTTTTTTCCAGTCTTCTGTTTTCATCTGTTTCTTGGGGTAAAACATACAAGGATCTAGGAAACAAGAAATGTCTCATCTCTAACCAACAAGATACAACAACGTTTCTCAAACTCCAGGTGTGCTTCTACCAAAACACTCACACAACAGTGAGTGTTTTTGGAAAACACACACAGCTGATAGCTGGCTGTACTTTACTGGCTTTCACTGAACATATTTGTTCTGTGTTCTGAATAAAATAATAAAAGTGTACCTGTAACAATGGATTCACAGTCTGGAAGCAGTCAAAATGTGTAAGATTGTATTTCCTACTTTCCACAGCAGAGCAGACCAAACAGAAACATCAACTTTATAAAACTGAAAGACTTCTAATGTATTATAGGTTTTCAACATACTACATTTTGGGCTTCCCAAAGAGCACAATATGATTCAGCAGTCCTGAAGACCTGCTCATGTAGTACAGTGGCTCTTATCACTGGTTTCCTTATTCATATTTCTTGTAGGTAAAATAGCTGTTATCAAATAATATAAATATTAAATAATATCAAAGGGTATGTCCTTGCTGTAACATCTTTAGTGCGAACATGTTGCTCTGTATCTGATTCACTATTTTTACTTTATTAACTTTACTAATATTAATAAAAAGTAATACAAACAGGACTATTATTTTTTAATAGCAAAAAGATATGACATTAAAATTAAATGTGAAAAGTATTTAAAAAGATGCGCTTAAACTAACCTACAGTCTGTCAAATGCATTTTAAAATTCCATGGCAATGATGAAGTAATTTACCAAAAGTCTTGGGAATCTGTGGAGGTTCCTGCTGACTGAAAGGCAGACAACATTATACCCATCAACAAGAAGGGTGTGAAAGAAGACAGAGGCAACTACAGTCCTATTAGTTTAGCCTCAGAGACTGGAAAAGTTATGGAGAAGATTATCCTTGAAGATAGTTAAAAGCAGTTAAATAATTATCAGGCATATTAACAGGCAAAAATATCAGCAACATATCAGCAATTATCACGCAATTATCAGGCATAGTCAACATGTTTTCATGAAGAGAAAGTCCTGCTTTAGTGGTTGATCTCCTTCTATCATAAGGTCACCCATTTGGTGGATGAGGGGAAGGCATTGAATGTAATATTTTTGTTTTTTAGGAAGGCCTTTGATACTATTCCTTACAACATCCTTCTGCACAAAGTGTTCAACTGTGAGATAACAAAGTTCATGTTACACTGGGTCATGTATTGGCTCAGCAGTAGAGTTCAGACAACAGTATATTAAATGGGGTGAAATCTGGCTGGTGACTGGTCACTAATGGTGTTCTCCAGGGCTCAATTCTAGGGTTGGTTTTGTTCAGCATTTCAATCAATGATCTCAGTGCAGGAATGGAATCCATCCTCAGCAAGTTTGTTAATGAGTGGGAGGTGTTGTTGACTCTGGAGAGACGAGAGGCTTTGCAGAGGGACCTCAGTGGATTGGAGAACTAGATTACCATCAATGGCATTAAAATTCAGCAAAGGTACATGATAAGTTGTGCACCTGAAACAGAATAATACTGGACACGTGCATTGTACAGACTTGGAAATGAATGACTAGAGAGCAGCTCAGTGAAGCTGATGTGGTATGTTTAAAGAAGCACTTTACTGTGAAGGGGACAGAGCACTGGAACTGCTTGCCCAGAGACGTTGTGGAGTCTCCCTCCTTGAAGAGCTTCAAAAGTTGTCTTGGAAAGCTGCTCTTAGGCTTGATCAGGGGGTTGAACCAGATTATTTTCAGAGATCCCTTCTAACCTCAATCATTCTATGATTCTGTAGGTGCTGTTCAACAGCAGACTCAACAGGAGTCAACAGTGTCCTTTGGCAGCCAAGAGGGCAAACAACAATTTGGGTTGCATTAGACACGACATAGCCAGTTGGTCAAAGGAGGTCATTCACCCATTATACTTAACATTGGTGCAGCACTTGTCTAGTTTGGAGAAAAGAAGTTGCAGAGTGACCTCATTGCTCTCTACAACTTCCCGAGGAGGAAAAGTAGAGGGAGCTGTTGATCTGTTCTCATTGATAACCAATGATAGAACTTGATGCACTGGTACAAAGCTGTGCCAGGGGCGGTTCAAACTGGACATTAGGAGAAAGTTCTTTACTGTGAGGGTGGTCAAACACTGGAACAAGCTTTCTAGAGAGGTTGTTGATGTCCCATATCTGTCAGTATTCAAGAGACATTTGGATAACGCCCTTAACAATATGCTTTATGTTTTGGTTAACCATGAAGAGGTCAGGCAGTTGGACCTTTGTTTAAACTGAACTGTCCTGAGAGCAACATGCTTCACTATTATGTGGTAGCACACCTGAATAGGCTCACCTAATTATCTTTTACTCTGTTAGGAAATATTTAATATTTTAATTCCTCAAAAACTTTAAACAGAGCTATTTTTTTCCATCAGAACTAACACACAAAGTCAACAGTTAACTATATTGAGAAAATTTAATTGGTTAGCTGTCCCAACATATATTTCTGTGTTTGTTTTTCTTGTTGTTGTTGCTGTTGTTTGTTTTATTGTTTTGTTTGTTTGTTTGTTTGTTTGTTTTGTTTTGTTTTTCAGGGTGGTTGAACTGGAAAATAAGGGTGTTCAAACAGGAGATCATGTTGTCACATAAGTCCTACATGAGAACCAGTTAGGCAAATATTTAAATCATATAACCTTAGATGTTCACAAAGTTCTCAGTCAGATGCTCAGTTGTCTTTGCACAGCAGTACCACAACCATTGTCATGTTGATGAGTTGGTAGCAGAGTATCTAGAGAAGAAAATACACTTATAGATGTACACCTATAGATAAATTTGTGTTGCCTGAAAAGGCAAGCTTACATCATGGTCAGGATTTAATCTCTGAGCTCTCAAATTTTATGTCCTGAGAGACTGAGGTTATGTACATTAAAAACAAACAAACAAAAAAATAAATAAAAAGGCAAAATATGCTCAGACATAACACCATCCATTTGATGTCTGAACTTTTGTTGTTTTTGAAGCCTCTCAGTGTTTAGATGCATATTTTTCAATAATATAGTATGTACATAATCTGTAAGATTTTATAGATTTCATATTCCATAAAGGGAATGACATATTTCTCTTCCCAATTAACTCTAATAGTGATTGACTTCTTCCATTTCATAAGTATGAAATGAAGTGTATGATGACAAATTCAGATTACTCTGAATCCAGCTTCACTCCAGCCATGTCCCTACACACTTTCTCCCTTATGAAGTCCTTCATATCTATTTTTCTTCTGCCCTGTTTTATACATACATATTTATGCTCCTACCCACTGAAATCTAAAATATATCTGAAAAATTCAATCCTTTTGTACAGGTAACAAACATTAAATCACAATAGGTAATTGCCCTTGCCATGTCACTATGGAATTTAATTTTTTAAAAGAATGATTATATTTTATTATTAATTTCATAAAATTTGAATTCTTGAGGTTATTGTTGTATTTGTGTTACATATGATTTTAGGTGAACTTTTGTTATAGAAATGAATAAGAAATAATGTTGTGGTCAAATTTCCTTACAATTCAGTAATATTATAATGTTATATGCACAAACACAGAGAAGAGAAAGACAAAATACTGTTCCAGGCTTTGTAAGCAAATTTTGTTAACAAATTTTGAATACAAATGTACAAAAGGAAATGAAACCTTATTTTTTAAATGTATATCATATTATGTATTTATGTGTGGGATGATTTCACATAAATTGCATATTAATATGTATTATTTTAATGATGTGAATAACATTAGCTTCTGCATATAAATGAATATGCCCTGGGAGGTAATATGGGAACAATAAAGGTAAAATCTACAGGCACTTACTTTAAAAAAAGATTGTTCTTTGGTGGGTGAGAGGGCTATATTTTACAGCATGTAATATGGGGATGCTAACAATGCCCTAAATGCCCTAAATGAACACAAAACACCTAAAATTTTGAAATATTGAACTCCTAGATAGAAGGTAAACTTTTAATTAAAATCAAATTGACATGACAGTTAAGGTGTTTGGTGCATTGCCAGGACACAATAGTAAAAAGTTCTATGTAAATTGAAATCCTTTAACTCTGTCCAGTTCCTTCCTCATTCCAACCATAACTGAGCATGGTGTCCTTATGATCTTAACCCAGTGGACACTGGAGCATGTAACATGGTGTGCCTGCAGCACATTCCACTTTGCTGGAGAAGCAGTCAACTTTCACTGATCTTTGCAAAAGACAGTGTGTTTCTAGCCTTTGGAGCTCGTGCAGGTTGCAGAGGAAAGAACAAGTTATAGAAGAGGAAAAAAGATCTGCAGGGTGTAGAGAGTAATTTTATTGTTTGTAATTTTATCAGTGAAGCTGTCATTTTTTTTTCCACTGAGGCCTTTAGCTTTTGACCAGCAGAACAAAACTAAAGCCTGTGGTGAAATGGGGTAATCACTTTGGTTTGTTTTGTCTTCCGGGCAAGGCATTAAGAAGTGAGCAAAGTCTATATTGCTGACAATGAATGTGAGCAAACCCCATTTTCTTGCATTTACCCCTGCTTGCCTCACTGCATAAAGCTACCTCTGGTTTCAATCACATTCAGTGTCACAGACCATCTCTCTCTGAAGCACTCAATGACCTGGAACCAGTCTGGCTAGAAGATTACCTAAGATCTGGTTATGGAGACAGTACCTGAGAATTGTGTCTTTCACACCTAGGAGTGAAAGACAAAATTAATTTTAATTTTAATTAATTTTAATTTTATTAAAATTAAAATGTAAAGTATCGTAATCACACATTCTCTTAATATTAAATATTACTGTAAATAACCTATAAATCAACATCCTTCTGATCATTACTTTGGTTTTTGGAATACAGAAAATGCATTTCTCTCTCTGTTTTATGTGAATTAATCAGTTCTCATTTCTTATCTCTCTGTGGAATGCAACAACTTGTGCCATAGATACAATTCAACTTAAATCAATTCAACACAGTTATTGACCAAAGGAATCTGCCTTTGGGTCACTTGTTAAATCTCTTTTCTGTATTCCACAGAGCACCAAAGACAGTATTAAGTTGTACAACTGAACATATACTTCGCTTAAAGAGTTAAATCCATTATCGTGCTTAGTTGAAAGACATGACACAAAGTTAAAGATCTGTTTCAAAATGTAAGACGTAAAACTATTTTAATGCTTAAACACGAAAAGAAATTACTTTAAAGCTGCAAGTAAGCAACAATGCTCATAATCATAATAGCTATGATTTATACCCTAGACTCACTCTGGCCAAGTCATTAGGAGTCTATTATTTCACTAGTTTGGAAACCACAGGATACCTTCATCATGTCCAAAGAAACTACATAACAACCTCACAAACTGAGCATTATTACCCAATGGTTGTCTGTCTTTTTCTCATCTCTGTAAGGCAGTAGATTTTCATTCTAATCCATGTCTGTTAACTGTAGTAAAAATCCATTTAAATAAAATCCCCTAAAAGCATTACTGTTGCTTTCATTTAAGCAAACAGGCTGACGTGGTTTAAATGAACACTTATGTCTTGGAGTGATAGCTAGCACAACTATGGATCATAACAAACATTTTAGGAGATACCTAAAATGAGAACATACTCATTTTCACATGCTCTGAGACAAAGCATATATTTCACAGATAAAGATAGAGTAAAAGCAGTATTGAGCATTCAGTTACAATGAGAAAATTCATCTCATGAACAAAGCAACCATCGCTTATGAACAAAGGAACACTCATTTTTCTCTGGATTGCTGAGATCTCTTCCTGCAAAGAGAGCCATCACAAGGCCACATATGGTTTACATGCCAAATTGAAGTGGTACCAGCAGTGAATAATTTTATGATCATTCACCATTACAGAGTCTTAACTAAATGTACCCTTTCTGCAGAATCATGGTCTCAATGAAAAGTCTAGTTATGGTGAACCAAAAAAAAACTCAGAAGATGCAGTTCTACTTTTCGGTATACAGGCAAAAATTGGTATTGACTATTTGTATATCCTTTGTATAGAAGACCAAGTATGTAAAACTGATCCCTATCCACTTGCTGAGGCGATTGGCTCCAGGACAGATGCGTTCTGCAGCGGAGCGGGGAATCGGGCCAGGCAGGGCTAATTTTTCCAGCAACGAGCCTACTTGAGGGAGCCACCAGGACCTGGAAGCCCTCTCGAGGGAGGTGAACGAGGCGAGAACATGGCACAGGCGGAGCCAGCAGTGCCCCCTCCTGGCTGTTCAAAAGCAGTCCCTAGGGAGTGTGAACGACCAGAAGCACGGTGGACAGGGCGGGCAAACAGGGCGTGGTGCGTCAGAAGGGAGTGGCATGGCAGTTAGTGCAGTAAGGGCAAGCAGGAAGGGCAGAGCGCTCCCCTTGCCCATATGAACACCTCCTGTAACGACAGCCTCCCGTTAGCTAGGCTGCAATGGTCTCTCCAGGAAGACAGTACACACCCAGACCTACTGCCCATCCAAAAATGCAGCAGTTCAGGTCACTGGATGTGGGGACCGTCTGAGCCTGTTGATGCCATAAACAGAGGCAGAGAAACTGTGTGCGTGAGGTGCGAGCAGGTGGATGACATGATCCGCATGGTGGCAGAACTCAAGGAGGAGGTGGAGAGGTTGAGAGATATCAGGAAGTGCGAGTGGGAGATAGACTGGTGGAGCAACTCCCTGTGCGGCCTGAAGGGCAGGCACTGGGGTGACACCCCCATTTGGGCAGACACCCCAAATGGGGGTGGAGCCCTGCCCTGTTGCCGTCGGGCAGAGGGAAGGGACCTGGGAGTTGAGGAGGAATGGAGACAGGTCCCTGCTTGACCTCGCAGGCAATGCCCTCCCCTTCAGGCCCCACCTTCCCACGTTTGAGGCCCTGGAGCTTGAGACAACCAAGGGTGAGGATGAAGTAGGAAGCCTACCCAGGAGGATGCCTAGGGCGAGGAAGTCGACTCCACGCCTCAGGACTGTCTCCACCAAGAAAGAAGGGTGATTGTTGTGGGAGACTCCCTTCTCAGGGGAGCAGAGGGCCCTATTTGTCGTCCTGACCCTACCCGTAGGGAAGTCTGCTGCCTCCCAGGGGCCAGGGTCAGGGATGTTGCCAGAAAGCTTCCCAACCTCTGACTATTATCCTCTTTTGATAGTCCAGGCTGGCAGTGACGACCTTGAAGAGAGAAGCCTGAAGGCTATCAAACAGGTCTTTAGGGGGCTGGAACAATTAGTAGAGGGAGAGGAAGAACAGGTGGTATTTTCGTCTATCCCTACAGTTAAAGGGAGGGGTACAGACAAGACATGGAAAGCCCACCTGATAAACACGTGGCTCAGAGGCTGGTGCCAGCACAGAAATTTTGGGTTTTTTGACCATGGGGCGCTTTACTCGACACCTGGCCTGATGGCTGCAGATGGGTCCCTATCTCTCAGGGGAAAACGGATCCTGGGCCAGGAGCTGGCAGGGCTCATTGAGAGGGCTTTAAACTAGGTAAGAAGGGGGATGGGTCTGAAACAAGGCTTGTTGGAGCTGTGCCAGGGGAACAATGGCAAGGCCAGGGGATAAGGCAATGGCCCAGCTGAAGTGCATCTACACTAGTGCACGCAGCATGGGTAACAAACAGGAGGAGCTGGAAGCCATCATGCAGCAGGCAGGCTATGGCTTGGTTGCCATTACGGAGATGTGGTGGGACCACTCTCATGAGTGGAGTGCTGCAATGACTAGCTATAAGCTCTTCAGAAGGGACAGGCAGCACAGAAGGGGTGGTGGTGTGGCTCTCTATATTTGAGAATCTCTCGATGTTGTGGAACTCGAGACTGGGAATGACAAGGTTGAGTCCCTGTGGGTTAGGATCGGCGGGAAGGCCAGCAAGGCTAGTCGGAGTCTGTTATAGACTGCCGAACCAGGATGAGGAGATGGATGAGGAGTTCTACAGGCAGCTGAGAGAAGTTGCAAAATCATCGGCGCTTGTTCTCATGGAGGACTTCAAATTCCCTGACATATCCTGGAAACACAACATACATGTAGCCCAGAGAAAGCAACCTAGGAGGTTTCTGGAGAGCATGGAAGATAGCTTCCTGATGCAGCTGGTTAGTGAGTCTACCAGGGGAGGTGCCCCACTAGATCTTCTCTTCACAAACAGAAAAGGACTGGTGGGAGATGTGGTGGTCAGAAACTGTCTTGGGCAGAGTGACCACGAAATGGTTGAGTTCTCTATTCTTGGTGCCTCAGTCTTTAGCGGCAATACCGGTTGTTCTCTGGACACCCAGTACCCTGAGCTGGTGGAAGGGGCAGAATGTGGCCCTCACTATCCATGAGAAAATGGTTTGTGACCTGCTACAGCACTTGGATGTGTGCAAGTCAATGGGGCCAGATGGGATCCACCCGAGGATACTGAGGGAACTGGCAGAGGAGCTGGCCAAGCTGCTTTCCATCATTTATCAACAGTCCTGGCTACTGGGGGAGGTCCCAGTTGACTGGTGGCTAGCAAATGTGACGCCCATCTACAAGAAGGGCCGGAGGGCAGACCCGGGGAACTATAGGCCTGTCAGTTTGACCTCAGTACCAGGGAAGCTCATGGAGCAGATCCTCTTGAGAGTCATCATGTGACACTTGAAGGGCAAGCAGGCGATCAGGCCCAGTCAGCATGGGTTTATGAAAGACAAATCCTGCTTGACGAACCTGATCTCCTTCTATGACAAAGTGACGCGCTGGGTGGACGAGGGAAAGGCTGTGGATGTGGTCTACCTTGACTTCAGCAAGGCTTTTGACACCATCTCCCACAGCATTCTCCTCAAGAAACTGGCTGCTCTTGACTTGGACTGGTGCATGCTTCGTTGGGTTAGAAACTGGCTGGATAGCCGGACCCAAAGAGTCGTGGTAAATGGAGTCAAGTCCAGTTGGAGGCCAGTCACTAGTGGCGTCCCCCAGGGCTCGGTGCTGGGGCCGGTCCTCTTTAATATCTTCATCAATGATCTGGATGAGGGCATTGAGTGCACCCTCAGTAAGTTTGCAGATGACACTAAGTTAGGTGCGTGTGTCGATCTGCTCGAGGGTAGGAAAGCTCTGCAGGAGGATCTGGATAGGCTGCACCAACGGGCTGAGGTCAACTGCATGAAGTTCAACAAGGTCAAGTGCTGGGTCCTGCACCTGGGGCGCAATAACCCCAAGCAGAGCTACAGGCTGGGAGATGAGTGGTTGGAGAGCTGCCAGGCAGAGAAGGACCTGGGAGTGATGGTGGACAGTCGGCTGAATATGAGCCAGCAGTGTGCTCAGGTGGCCAAGAAGGCCAACGGCATCCTGACTTGTATCAGAAACAGTGTGACCAGCAGGGCTAGGGAGGTGATCGTCCCCCTGTACTCGGCTCTGGTGAGACCGCACTTTGAGTACTGTGTTCAGTTTTGGGCCCCTCGCTACAAGAAGGACATGGAGGTGCTCGAGCGAGTCCAGAGAAGGGCGACGAAGCTGGTGAGGGGTCTGGAGAACAAGTCTTACAAGGAGCGGCTGAGGGAGCTGGGCTTGTTCATCCTGGAGAAGAGGAGTCTCAGGGGCAACCTTTTCACCCTCTACAAATACCTTAAAGGAGGGTGTAGCGAGGTGGGTGTTGGTCTGTTCTCCCATGTGTCTGCTGACAGGATGAGGGGGAAAAGGGTTAAAGTTGCACCAGGGGAGTTTTAGGTTGGATGTTAGGAAGAACTTCTTTACTGAAAGGGTTGTGAGGCACTGGAACGGGCTGCCCAGGGAAGTGGTTGAGTCACCATCCCTAGAGTTCTTTAAAAGACATTTAGATGTAGAGCTTAGTGATATTGTTTAGTGGAGGACTTGTTAGTGTTAGGTCAGAGGTTGGACTCGGTGATCTTGAGGTCTCTTCCAACCTAGAAGTTCTGTGATTCTGTAATTTGTTTCCAGACTTTTATTACATCCATTCAATGAATATGAGTTTTACATGGTTTTTCAAGGAAGTGAGAAGTCATACTGCTTAACCACATAAGCTATGACATTGCTACTACTTTTTTTGAAATCTTTTGTAACTCTTACGACAAAGAACTCTTCATAAAATTTTGGGGGGAAGTTGAAAAAAAGTAGAAAAGATAACCAGTTAAAAAGAGCAAAAGTTACTGGTTAAGGATAGAGCTAGTGGATATTTTCATTCAGTCCAGGCTGACAGAGGAAATTGTCACCATTTTGATAAAGAAGTATAGGCAACTGGCAGGGTTAGTGTGGGGAAAGGACATGGCCTGTGGTTAATCTAACTGAACAGCATGAACACATCTAATGGACATGATTTGATAAATTGCTGGATGTGACAAAAAGCAATATGAGAAGCTGATAATAGTTACAGACGATGCTGTGAGAGTTTGGAGGTTATGAGGGAATTAAGTGTAAACTACTGAACCTCAGGTAATTATATAGAACCTTTTCATTAACACAGCTTTGTCAGGGCAGAAATACCTAGGTAACAACAGCAGTAATATCATATAAAGCCAACAGTATTATCATACAAAGACATCTAGGGAATGGTATCACAATTATCAAATTTGTATATAAATGTAGAAAAACTGAGATCAATAAGAAAATAAAAATGTGTGGACTGTTTGTTTACAAAGAAACTGGGAAAGAGAAAGGGAAATACAATGGTGGAGAATGGTTTGCTGTCGTTTTATCTTAGAACTGTTAGCAGAAAAATAAATAAATAAATTGATAAAATAGAATAATGGTCAACCTTAAATCTAGGAAGTTAGTCTTGCAAGCTCAAATTTCTCTTTCATTTTATGAAAGTGTGGAGTGTTTGATGCCATGATGTAAATGATATGGCCAAGGTAATGTAGGAAGTTGGCAACAGTGAAAGAAACTCAGCCTGTTTTTCCTAAGCCTCAAGACAACATGGAGACCATTCTCCCTTTATTGCCATGTTTAGCAGAAAGACCTTTAAGAAGTTCTGTTCTCTGGGACACAGTGCAGCTGACTTTTGATCACGTGACTGCTTTAGAGAGACATTTTCTGTATTTTAAATCAGAGTACTGCTAAGGTTTTAGCTTTTCATTTGCATGAAAAGGGAGACACCATTTGCTGTGTCTGTGTGAACATGAACTCATTAGAACTAGAAAGCGTGTAAGAGAATTTGGCATTCCAGTCTCATAAGATTTTAACAGGAACTGAGCAACTAACTTCCTGAGATATCACTATTGCCCACTTATTGTTGTTATACATTTTCTTCACATACTTGAAATGTAAATGGTTTAAACTATTGTTTTTCTGCAGAGGTCAAATGGGCTCTTTTATTTCTATATAACAAGATGAAAGCTTAACTTTATACAAATCTGCAAACAAAATCACCAATCACAACAGTGTGTTTTGCTAGCATGTGTGTGTGATGAACTGCTAATGAGACAAAAATCCTTTTTATTCAGTTTACTCTCTCTTCATTTGGCTTATTGGCCATATCAAGTTAAATGTTAATTGCAGGCTACAGAAAGGTTACTTATCCTGTTGTAATCAAATATCTCATTCATTAACTACCTATGCAACAAAATATCTGCTGCAGAACATTTAACTGAAACTTTTGTTTTCATTGTAACAAGAAGATACCACCAGTCAGAGCTAAACATTGAGAAAAATGTTGTTTTCACAATAAAATAAATAAATAAGGATGCAAAGCTACAATTAAGAAAAAAAAAAAATATAAGGTTATATTCAAGAAGACGTTTAGTTTTATCAAAAGAGTTTTGGGATTCAATAAATCCACAGAGAATAAAAATATCTTTTTTTCCTCACTCATTATTACTTTCTCATTATACATTGACTTGCTGTGTGACCTTAGGCAATTAATTTACTCTCTACCCAAAATTTTTCAACCTGAATATGTAAAATTAAACATCTGAATCTATTTTTAGGTGCTAAAATAAATGGCCTGATTTTCAGAGGTCATTTGTAACCCAAATATTCATTAAGTTGACAGTGGGTCTGCCTGCCCTTTGTCTCAGAATAACTCATTCCTTCTTGAATACATAAGTATGTATTTAGATGCTCAGTTCCTGGTATCAAATTGACAAATGTTATTCTCAGACAATACTGTATGGTGCAGGGATACCTGAGCTAGCAAGATCCAGGCAAAATAATTTTGAATAGCTCAGTATTGCTCAGGGTCAGAAGTGATGCAGCTGTGTCTCAACACAAGACTCCCCAAAGATGTTTCTGACAGAGTTCAGATATCTCTCACCTCACATAGTAGGTGTGTCTGGAAAGATTTAATTTCCCTGGATATAATATGTACACTTCATTTAGGTGCTTAATTTAGATATTGATGAACAGAAATGTACTTTTCCCTAGAAGAGGGCTGATGAAATAGTTTGACTACCATAGTTGTTAAGCCAGTGGAGAGAGAGAGACTGATTCTAAAGATACACAGAGGGAAATCCACTTTTCCACTGAGAGTTTACAAAATTATTCAGAATTGTTAGGTGCTTCTATCCACCCAAGAGCGTTGAGCCATTTTCTGAGAAAGATATCTGGTAAAGGTGACACTGTTTTTTGCTTAATAGTCTAGTGGTTTGAATACTTACTAAAGAAATTAGAAGTTTGCATTCCCAGCCCTTATCATCTTTCAGGAGACTGAATCCACCTCTCCTATAACCCCTGAGAGTGACCTAACCACCGTGTCATGAATAATCTGAATGAGGCACTTACTTTTCCTTCTCCTGAGGCTGAGCTGCTACGTAGCCAGGAATGCAAAATTTATTAGTCTGAAAAAGCAGTGGGGAAACAAGTGTTTGATTGTAGTCATGGTGATACATTAGAGAGGAGGACTTCTCCAGTTTTCAGCCCCATTCTTTGAAATTCAAACGCATCTCACCTTAGGCAGTGAGGGGCAGAAAAAATGAGGGAATCCTGGAAAACAGAGCAGTCCTAAATTCTGCATACCTATAGCCTTCCCTTTTCAAGACATGCTTTCTCTTGCACTCTCACCTGTGCTCAGAGTACAAATTACTGACTTCACAGAGACAATCAGCTTCAGAAAATCGCACCCATCCAGGATACCTTGTGGTTTGATGCTTAGGAAAGTGTCTGACACAGATATCATTCCTTCTCAGGCTGAGTAGAGTGTAGATTTTTGACTCCAGAGATTTCATCCTTGTTTGTAAAAATGAGATGGACAAAAAAATGTCACTTTTGCAAAGTAAAAAGTTTCATCAGGTGCTCTTGAACCTGCTCTTTGGAGTGGGAGGGACTTTGCTTCCCCAGCCCTCATCTGTGGTTTCAGGGAAATGAGAAACATGGGAAGCCTGACTGTCAGTGAAAACTGAGACAAAGAAGTTGTTGAGTACCTCAGTCTCTTCCCTTTTCCATGTCTATTGTTTCATCTACCAGTTCTCCCTTCTCATTTATCAGAAGAGGTACACTCTCCTTGGCCTTTCTTTTCTGCCCAATGTATCTACAGAATCCCTTCTTGCTATTTTTTGCATCCCTTTATAAGCTCAGTTTCATCTGTGCCTTGGCTTTCCTGATTCCATCCCTGCACATCTGAACATAATCCCTGTACTATTCCCAGGCCACATGTCCCTGCTTCCACTGCCTGTGCATTTCCTTCTTACACCTCAGTTTGACCAGCTGGTCCTTGCTCAGCCATACTGGTTTCATACCTTCCCTGACTGATTTCTTACATAAGGGGATGGAAGGTTCTTGCACTCTTAAGTGTCCTTAAAGAGTTGCCTTCTCTGTTCAGCTCCTTTGCCTCTAAGGACTGTGTTCCAGGGGAGCTTCTCCACTAGGTTTTTAAACAGCTGGAATTTCTCTCTGTGGAACCCTTCTGCATCACCAAGACCTTTTAGAGGCAAACAAGGGTGTCTTCACAGTGACATCAAACATTTCCCTCAGATCTTGTGTATGCTCCATGAACTTACATCCGTCTAATTTGTTTTAAGTGCTTCATAACCTGATACTCCTCCACCAAGAATGTCTTCCTTGATCCATAAATACCACACATACAAATACTCTAGTATTCTTTATTCCTCTGTTATTTTCTGTTGAACAAGCAATTTTCTTAGACATATGTCAGCACTGTTGGCTATTCATTACTTATGTATTGGCAAAAACAGAATTCTATGGAGGTTCACTGAATTCATATTTTAATTCAGTTATACTAGAGGCATCCTGATATATAAATAGCTTGCTATGTGCCCATTTTTTGGGTTTTTCATGTGAGAAGACTCATAAGGAGACATATTTGGAGAAGTACAACTTATGAGAAAGAATATGAAATCAGGGAGAACAGCCCATCAATGAAGACACAGGAAAGTGTATAGATGTACTTATTTTAATAAATCCCAGGAGAAAAAACATTCAAACCTAGCTCTGACACTTGAAGACAGTAAAAGATAAAAAGGCAAGGCTTTCCTGTCAATTATTAAAAAGACAAAAATAAAAAAATAAATGGCTGTTCTTAAGTATACGCTGTCAGAAAATCCACCTGAAAAGCTTTCCTGTGTGGAGGAAGACAGTGCTCTGGACTGCCAGATGATAAGTGATAAGGAATAATTAATTTTGGTGTCTCTGGACTATTAAAAGGCCTAATAGCCAAATATGAGCAAAGTAAACATTAAGAGATCCATAACCTTCTGAAGAGACTCTAACAAGATATTCACCACATTGAAAAGGATAATTTCTGTCAAGTGGCATACTTTATATAAACAGACTTTCCATAATTTTATTAGATTCTTATTATTCATTCCCTGCTTCACCAGATTAGTGAAATACTAATCAGTGTGAGACACAATAGCTCCCTTATCAATATGCATAGTATAGAGAAAAGAGCTATAATGTAATGATTCTTGCAAATGAACAATTAGAATATGCATTTCTTAGGACGTCTCTGGTCAAATTTATTTTCTTAGCAAAATATTTTCTAAAGCTTTTTAACAATTCAATTTGATCAAAGTTTATTGATGAATAATAATTAAAAAAAAACTTACTGTAGAATAATGAATAATAAAACTATTAAAAAAAAAAAAGGAAAGAGATACCATTAGAATCAGTTTTTAAATGCATCGAATGATCTTATTATCTAATGCCACAGAAGGCCAGCAGAATGTTTTATTTTAAATATATGTAAAGGTTATATTTTTAAACCCTGGAAAGTAAGCATGGACTTTTTTCATTAAGTTCTGGTATTTGTATGCATAGATGAATGTTTGTATGCTTAAATGTCATAATAATAAATCAGCATTCATATGTATTCAGTGGCCAGGAAAATATTAGCTGTCTATTTTAGCCTTACAATTTCTTTATACTCTAGATAAAGTTGGAGATGAGTGAAGAAAAAATAGCACAAAATGTTTCACCCATACACACACAAATAAATAAAATAACAATAATAGAAAATTGTCCTTATGATATTGAACAAGTGCTTAAGCAATGTTAAGAAACTGTTGACTACTTCAAATACTCTCTAGTTTCTTTAATTTTAGCAGCCTTTTGCTTCAGAATTTGTCACAGTATTTTGAAAATTGAACAACTTCTGAATATCCAAGTGGCACAACAAAATATGATGGTTCATAAATTTCATAGCATTGAAAAAAAAAATAAAAATGACAAACAGCAGTCTTCTGTGCCTGTTGACCTAACCAAGGGCCACTTCTCCTCTTCTCATGAAAAGTAGAATTTATTAAAAGAGAATATGTCATATATATGAAGAAGTCATATACTAATTAATAAGAACAGGTAAATTACTGTTAAAATTCATTAAATTATTTTACATTAGGAAAATTCTATTTATTCTGTACAGGGAGGGATTTGTAAAAGGAACTCAAAAACTTTTTTTTTTTTTTTGTATCAGAGACCAGCTTCCATAATACATAGCAATAAATAACTTCTAAAGAGTAATTTTAATCTAAATAGCTGAGTTTTAACATTTCAGCTGAGAGTTAAACAGAAACTTGTAGGGTGCTTATATTTTTTTTTCTACCTAATGAAAAATGCATAAGCATCACAAGAACTCCTCAACAGGAGAATGTCTGCTTCATTTGATAGCTCAGTAAAGATTCTCATTACTACACAGGTATTGTATGCCATACAAATATTGGCCAAAAAGTTGATATCTGTTCCCCTCACAGTGTTGCCTCTGTTCAGAAACCCTAATAAAATTTTCATGGGACTGGAAAATGTAGATCTGAAGCCCCATCCAAAGACTGAAGGGAACCTAGAAACCAGGTCTTCAAAATCCTGATATAAGTGAATTGAACATGAGTCCAAAAAACGACGTCTCATCTTCCTTTGAAAAACAAGAGAGCTAGTTCAATGTACCAAAATACACGTCAACACACAATGATGGGAGCAAATGGTACAAATGTAAATATGCATTATTCTTATATATTTTCATATCCAATAATCACTGTAGTTTTGATGAAATGCCACAGAAAATAAAGACAGACACTAAACAGTCTTACCCAGTTACCTAATTTACACTGTACCTGATTGAAATTTTAAGGGCTTGACCCTAAAATTCTACTCAAATTAAGGTCTTCATTGTCAATTAGGAGAGGCAATGTTACAGAAAAAATTATTCTTTCCATTTGCCTTAAGTAAATATGTATATATATATATATATACGCATATAGCCCTTCCATAAATCATCCTGTGGAAGTGCTTATGTTACTTTTAAAATGGAATTAAAACATTTAAAATAGAGACTGGACATTCGCACACTAGACTTAAATAAAGTAGAGCTCCCCTTAAGAGCTTATTCTATTAACAAAGAAGGGTAGAAACAGGGGAAGATATGTAGAAGACAGCTGTATCATCCTAACTTGCAAACTCTTTTTAAGTGATATTTTTGGAGTAATTCTTAAATATCTCCAGAAGACAACGCATGTTATTCACGAAGACCCTGGTAGACAAAGACATGTCCCAGTGGTACGCAGTGTTTTCTCCAGCAATTGGCAGCTGAGTGGCAAAAGGTGGTGAGAGGGCTCTGCTCAAAGACTGTGCTTCTCCTTTGGAAGAAGCTCAAAGGAAAGATGAACAGTTAGACAGGTGGTTCCATGCACAGTCTTCAGTGGCCCACAGCCAGAAAGTCCTTCTCAAGACCACACAGAAGGGAATGATACTGAAAATACAGAAGAATGGAAGCATGATAAGGAGCATCCCCTACCTTCTGTCCATCAGGCAGAAGATAGTGACTTAAGGGATGGAGGGGAACAGAAGTATGTTTCAGCGTGGTACAGCAGGCAAATCCCCTCCTTACCTTCCTTGCCTTCCCAGATACCTTTATACTGAAGGTGTGAGGCTATGGAACTGGAAGGGCAGTCAAGCAACAATGACGATTCATCTACATTAGACATATTGTCAAGGCCAGCCTAGCCTACCCCCTCCATCAAAACCATCTCCATTTAAAAAGATATGAAATCTTCCTAGCCTGGTACAGACTTCATATTATTAGCCATTATTGCTTTTTCATGTAGGCAGCAACAAAATTGTGATGAGAAGTCTAAGGGCAATCAAAAGAGAGACTTCAAGGCATTTGAATGACTGGTTAAAGGCTGAGGAGCACAGGTAATCTTTTCCTCTGTTCTTCCCACTACAAAATATGTGAATATTTAAATATGTGAATATGTGAATAATGGAAGAAAAAGGCAGACCTGGCTCCAGGCTGACATCACCAGCAGAATTTTGTGGATCTGTTTGGTTATGGAACAGTCTATATGACACCAGGCCTGTTGGCATCTGGTAAAACACACCTCTTTAAAAGAGTAAAAAGGATTTTTGCTCAAGAGTTAGCAGAGATAACTTAAAGAGCTTTAAAATAGATTTGAAGGGGAAAATGGTTAAAATCTAGCTTGTTAGTGATAAGCCATGAGACAGCACAAGCAACATTCAAAGGATGTGAAGTGAGGTCAAAGGATGTTGCTAGTGAGGTCCTTCCATTTATTTCATGATGTGCTGAATATACTGGAGCATATTTAGAATGTTTCTACACTAATCCATACAGCATAAGAAATAAATATAAATATGAGGAAATAGAAGCTTTGGCTCAGTCCCATACCTACGACATCACTGGCATAAGTAAGACTTCATGGGAAATGTCCTGTGACCGCTGTGCTGTGATGGATGGTTACAAGCTATTCAGGATAGTTAGGCAGCACAGGCAAGGCAGGAGGGGGAGATGTTGTGTGTAATAGAAGGGGTGGATTGTATGGAGTTTACCCAGAAGCTCTCAACCTTGTCATCATCAACTGCAAAGATTAAAGGAAAAACAAATGATGTAGACATTGTTTTGAGAGTCTACTACAGACCACCCAACCAGGAGGATGACACCAATTAATTATTCTATAAAGAATTAAGGGATAGCTTCAGATCAGTTGCCCTTGTTCTTATGGGTTACTTTAATTTCCTAGATGTTATCTGAGAATATCATACAGTTGACACAAACAGATTCAGGAAATTCCTGAGCCACATTGAAGATAACTTCTTGATACAGGTATAAAGGGAGCTGACCAGGAAACATGCCCTCCTAGCCGGAGTTCAAGCATTTGGAAAACAACCTCAGGGTTATGGTTTGATTTGGGGGTATTCCTGTGTGGAGCCAGGAGCTGGACTCAGTGATATTTGTGGGTCCCTTCCTGCTCAGCATATCCTACAAGCATGAGTAGGTGAGTTTGTTTTCATAAAACTAGGAATGTAGGTAGCAAATCATCAAATTAATTGAGATGCCTGTAGTACTGATAAAGCTAGGAGGCAGAATGTAAACAGGATACTTTTAGGTAGTCAAATTCCAAACCTTAGTGCAATTCAGAGCTTAGTCTCTTATTGTAATTGTTATTATCAGTTAGTGGTGGTTTTACCTTGCTGGGCAGCTAAACTCCACCACAACTGGTCTCTCACTCCCCCTATTTAGAAGAAGAGGGGAAAAAGAAAGTATGCAGGAAATCAATCAATCAATCAATCAATCAAACACTCATGTTGAGATAAGGACAGGGAGATTGCTTAACAATTACTGACAGGCAAAACCTACTCAGTGTGGAGAGATTAGAGAAATGTATTGCCTATTACTAACAATCTAGAAGTGAGAAACAAAGAAACTAAAAACACCTTTCCCCATTCACCCTCTTCCACCTCAACCTTCCCCCTCTCCCCCCGCCCCCCCCCCCCCCCCCCCCCCCCCGAGTGGCGCAGGGGAAAAGGAGAATGGGGGCTGCAGTCATTCTCCACTGCTGAAGAGTACTTCATCTCCACTGCTCCTTCACAGTCACTCTCTGCCCCTGCTCCATGTGGGGTCCCTCCCACGGGATGCTGTCCTTCCCGAACTGTGCCTGCAGGGGCCGCCACATGCAGCAGCTCTTCAAGAACTGCTCCCACATGGGTGGGCAGCAGCTCCTGCCAGCTCACATGCTCCTGTGTAGTCCTCTCTCCACAGGCTACATTTCTGGCCTGGAATCTGCTCTGGCAGGGGTTCTCCACAGGCTTCAGCCTCTTCCAGGGCACATCCACCTGCTCCACTGGGGGCTCTTTCTTGGGCTGCGGCATGGGGAGGTGTGCACCATGTGGGACCGATGGGCTGCAGGTAGACAGCTTGCTTCACCAGGGGACTCTTCACAGGCCTCAGGGGAACTTCTGCTGCGTGCCTGGAGCACCTCTTGCCCTCCTTCTGCACTGAGCTTGGGGTCTACAGGGCTGGTTCTCGCTCCTCTCTCCTAGCTGCTGTTGTGAAGCAGTTGTTTGTTTGTTTGTTTCCCCTTTTATAAATATGCTCTCACAAATATCCTGCTAACATCACTTACTGGCTTGGCTCTGGGCAATGGCATGTCCCTTTGCAGCAAGCTCAAACTGGCCCTTATCTAACATGGGGCAGCTTCTGGATTCTTCAAACAAAAATTTATCTCCAGTGATTTCTTGGTGACATATGCTTATTCCTTTCAAGTGTCTGATTAGCTAATCATTGTTGTTATAATAAATCACATTGGTTCAAACTACTATGACAACAACATCTTCTTGTAATCTCATTCTATCACATTTCTTGTACTACACAAATCAGGCAAAAATTTAACACAATCATGGTACAAAGCCCTCCAAATCAAGGCCCTTCAAATCAAGGCAGTGTCAGATGTCATGAAAAAGAAAAGCTCATGACTAAAATAAGTTAAAGCTGTTGGAATAAGATCAAATACCATCCTACCTGTGCATAGCTTCAAGAAAACAGAATTTTAGTAATAGATACGAAAAGATATGCAAACGCATACCTTTCTTCTTTAAAGCAGGAATTAAAAATAGGACATTTCCCCTTTGTACAGGCAGAATCTTTTCTGGATTAAGCTTATTACTTTCCTAATTAGAAAATAAATAAATAATAATACTTAAATAAATAAATAGATAAATAATAAGAGAGAAAAACTTACAAACTGAGAGAAGAAAACAAAATCCAGATAGTGAATATGATATATGAGAAGAATTCCTTCTTCCCTCCTTTCTACAGTTTGAGCTCTCAAGTCTTTTAAAACATTTGGGATGACTCAATATAAAACTACTTATGATATTGGAAGAACAGTTTGCCCTAAAGACATGGAGGAATACAAGGACTCTGAACAAATTAGGATCCTCTGAAGTCAAATTTGAAATAACACACTTGAGAGGTCAATGTTTATAGCCAATAATAACATATCTTAATAAATATTCTACAGTAGGATACTAATTAAAACAAATGTTAAGTAGATTTTTATCAAAGGTTGAAAAGGGGATTGTTGTACCTCAGTTTGGGTTAATGGATCATACTTGTTACTGTCTAAGGCAGTAATAAGTGAGTTAGGAGGACACAGTAAATAGTAATTAGTAAAATGTACTATCTATATAATAAATCTCTATTAATAAAATAGTATTCTCCATGAATTCTCTATGAAAATTCATAAAATAGAATGAAAACATGTATATACTATACCTGAAACACATCTAAAATGCTATGTTGAAATATCTAAAAGATATTTAAAATATTTTACAGTGCTAGTAGCTTTGAGACATATGTATGTTAATGTTCTCCTATGATTACTTTTCTTACTTGAATGTCTTATAGCTAAATAATATGGCACACTTATGACATAGTGTTTCAGACACTGTACATATTTCTTCATATTGTTATTCCAGTTCTTGTCATTCAGAGAGTATCTGTGAAGCCTAGGTCTCTCAATGTGTTGTTGCTAAGTCACCAAACCATGTTGAAGAAACATGTTAGCATTCCACATATTATTATTGGCTCTCATATGTAATATGTTATCATAGCAACATATACTTTTCAAAAACCTATGCAAAGATGTCATTTGTGAGCATCGGGATACTGTAGAAACATCTACAATGAGGAAATTGAAAAGACATTCATACAGAGGTATTCAACTTTCCTTTGCTGTCTTTTCCATATTATTTTACTCAGTAAGGTTTTAGAATGCTTACCATTTTTGTAGACTGGCTCATCCAAATGTTTTTGTAACTTCATGAATGTGTCAAAGGTCCTCTGTGGGAATTCTGTGGGAAACATGTAAAGGGACCCGTCCATAAGGAAAAGGGAAAAAATCACATTATGGGATAAAATGAAATATTTTCAGCTCTGCCAGTGGAGCTTTAAAAACACTGCAATAGGAATTCTGTGTTCACAAAGTAATTATATTTCAAAACCTTAATTTCAATATTGATACATAGTCAACCATTAAAATGGAGAGGAGAGGAGAGGAGAGGAGAGGAGAGGAGAGGAGAGGAGAGGAGAGGAGAGGAGAGGAGAGGAGAGGAGAGGAGAGGAGAGGAGAGGAGAGGAGAGGAGAGGAGAGGAGAGGAGAGGAGAGGAGAGGAGAGGAGAGGAGAGGAGAGGAGAGGAGAGGAGAGGAGAGGAGAGGAGAGGAGAGGAGAGGAGAGGAGAGGAGAGGAGAGGAGAGGAGAGGAGAGGAGAGGAGAGGAGAGGAGAGGAGAGGAGCAAACAAGGCTGTTTCCATTTACATATATTTCACTGCAAACTACTTACCTAAGAAAATTATCTCTCTTCAGGTTTCTGTTGGCTTGTACCTCCTAATGAATGGAAAGGAAAATTTGCTGTCAGACAGCCATGTGAAATCCCCAATGACACTATGTGATAAGCTGACAAAACTGTCAACAATCCTTGCCCTTAACTATGAAGGAAATAGAGATGTGACGATTCAGAGACATTCACTGCTTGTTTCAATTCTTCCTCTGCTAACAGCACGACTCAGTTTTTGACATGTCATAGTACCTGAACTGCCAAATGCTAACAACAACATAAACCAATTAAATTTAAGATTTTATTTCTGAGGTTGATTCAAGGATTGTTCTGTTTATCAGAAGCAGCATGAGGTAGTAAGTACTTAATGAAAGTAAACAAACAAACAAACATCTCAACCTAATTTAAGTTAAAGATATGATTGTGTATATTTCTGTCACCAGATCACCAGAAGGAATTTTTGAGCAGCAGTCAGTTACACTCGAGAAGAGTGATTGGCAGAGTAGAATCATAGAATCATAGAATCAATCATAGAATCATAGAATAGTTTGGGTTGGAAGGGACCTTAACCATCTTCTAGTTCCAATAATCTTTCCATGGACAGAGACACCTTCCACTAGCCCAGGTTGTTCAAAGCCCCATCCAACCTGGCCTCAAACACCTCCAGGGACGAGGCATCCACAGCTTCTCCAGGCAACCTGTTCCAGTGGTTCACCACCTGCTGTCATGTACCTCCATGTCATGTACCTCCATGTACTGGAAGGATGCAGTGACGTCACCCAGGAGCCTTCTTTTCTCCCGGCTGAACTCCCTTAGCCTCTCCTGCTCCAGCCCTCTGATCATCTTTGTGCCCTCCTCTGGACTTGTTCTAATACGTCCATGTCCTTCTTGTGCTGGAGGCCCCAGAGCTGAATGCAGTACTCTACTTGAGGTCTCGTGAGAGTAGTGACAATCTAAATGCATTTGATGGGAAAAGTAGGTCATTCACATTTATATCCAAGCCTGGAATAAAAGGCAATTTATGCATCTAAATATGTACTTTAAATATATTATTTTTCCTCTTAGGTAAATGGTAATCTTTGTAGCAATCACATGGATACAGAACTAAGATGTTAAAAGCCTCATGTGATTCAAACAGCTTTTCAGATAAACATTAACTCCTGCTAGCTATAATCTTCATAGATCTTAGTCTGTGGACTGGAATACATGCCAAAACAGCTAATGGGGCAGTCTGTCATAAACAGGATAAGTTTTTTAAGGGACAAAAAAAAAAAAAAAAAAAGAGTTTCTTAGGAACTGCAGTAACTCAACAATGATGCAAACTGTACAGCTTTCCCATGAAGTGCCATGGGGAGACTAAGTGCTAAATTAGGTAGCTCTAGCTGAGACTGTGCGTTAAAAGTTTCATAATCTTCTGTTTCTCTGAAGTAAACAGTAACATCAAGTTCTCCATTTCCTTTCAGTGAGTTACTGATCATATCCTTTATTACATTAATTACTTAAAGACACACACAAGAGTCTTAACTCCACTGTTCCAGGTTAGCTGAAATTTGTGGATATTTACATATTGCAAGTGAGTGTGTTGACAATTCTTCACTCAGACCTTAACTTAAATCTCTGGTATTATCACTGGGAAACAAATATAGATAGATAGATAGATAGATAGATAGATAGATAGATAGATAGATAGACAGATAGATAGATAGATAGATAGATTAACTTATGAATGCTGTTTTTCTCTTTTTCTTTCTTCTTTTTTTTTCAAACACTATCATATTCATTATTCCATATACAAAATGAATATATTTCCTCATTATCATGCATTTTTCCAAATATCTTCTCTCATTTATTTCAGTTCTCACTTATGCAGTCTGAAATGAAAACAGAAAAAAGATAGAAGAAACAAATTCATTTTTTTTAAATTAATTCTAGCAACAGACTGTGAATTACTGACATATTACATGTACAGTATTGTGAAAATAATTCCAGTCATGACATATATTTCTTCATCTATTCTTTATAGAAAAAAAAAAAAAAAACCTTCTAAAAGCTCCAATTTAAATATATATGCATATATATATATATATATATATATATATATACAAAAAAAAATAATATGTTAATTCAGGGGAAAAAGATGAAGGATATCCCTTTTTGAAGGATACTGAGTTCACCTATAACCTATAACATACAACCCTTCCACCATAACCCAGTAAGTATGAATTTAATATCTTTATTGATGATTTGGAAGAAGAAATTGAGTGCACCCTTAGTAAGTTTTCAGACAACACCAATTTGGTGCCAAATTATATGAATTTGACATGCAGTTCTTTTGCTACAGCTTGAGTAAATGTCCATAGATATGACCTAGCTCACTTAATTTCATATATATACAGTGGGCATGTTTACATCTGAACTAGTTTCCCTAGGATGCCTTTATTGGTGGTGGATTCAGTAGAAGAAGATACCCTGGGCACTATTCATCTGGTCTGTATTAGAAATCTACTGTGTACTCAGATGAATCATACCCAAGAAATGCTGAGTTTCTCTTTATTGATTACAGAGGTAGAAAAATCTGTATGGCACCATAAATCATATTAATCCTGTATATCTGCACAGGAAAAACCCATCCTGGACAACATTTTCAAAAGGAAGAAGTAATTTGGTGTTCATCTATTTTGTATGGTTGGTCAGAATGTTTTAATCTGGTGTTAAGGAGGTTTGGCATCATTGTTTGATGATTTATCTTGAGGGAAAAAAAAAAGAAATCAAAAGCTTGGAAGAACAAGGCCAGGAGCAAGCTCTTTATCCCTGCTTTGAGCAGCAGGCTGCTGTAGATGAGGTTCAAGAAAGCTCTTTCGACCAAAATTATTCCATGGTGCTGTGAAACTTTTGCATTCATCAAACTGAATGTCCAGTAACTATCTGTTGCTTCTGAAAATCCTTCTCTCCAACTCTTGCTTGTTATATAGGTAATATTCTCTGACTTGATCTTCACAGAAGTGAAGACACTCAGCAAAAGTTCCCTGTTCAGCCGTGCTGGTGTTCTTCCCTGCCAGATCATCTTACGGCAGGTGCGGACACCCTACTCCTATGTCTGTAAGACTTCCTTCTTGATGAGCGTCCAGCCTTCCTGGATCCCTCTGCCTTTCAGGACTAACTCCCAGGGGACCCTCCCTACCAGTGTGCTGAACAATTCAAAGTCTGCTCTCTGGAAGTCCAAGGCAGCAGTTTTACTGCCCCCTTCACCAAGAATAGAGAACTCTACCTTGTCAGTCTGCCCAAGGCACCTCCTTACCACCACATCTCCCACCAGTCCTTCTCTGTTCGTGAACAGCAGGTCTAGGGGGGCACCCCCCCAGTAGGCTCACTAACCAGTTGAGTCAGGAAGCTATGTCCCACACACTCCAGGAACCTCCTGGACGGCTTCCTCAGGACTGTATTGTATTTCCAGCATATGTCTGAGAAGTTAAGGTCCCCCATGAGAACAAGAGCTGGTGATTGCACGACTTCTGCCAGATGATTATAGAACACCTCATCTATCTCCTCATCTTGGGTTGGCTGTCTAGGAAAGATCCCCACCAGGATGTCCATCTTGTTGGCCATCCCCCGATCCTTATCCATATGGACTCTACCTTATCATTCCCAACCCAGAGCTCAACAACATAAAAACACTCTCTAATATAGAGAGCCATGTCCCTCCTTTTTTGCCTGTCCCTTCTGAAGAGCTTGTAGCCATCCACTGCAGCACTCCAGTTGTGGGAGCGGTCCCACCACATTTCATTGATTGCAACTAGGTCATAGTTTGCCTGCTTCACGATGCCTTCCAGATCCAAAGTTTGGTGGTGGTGGTGGTGGTTGATGTTTAGAATTTGTCTCTGAACTGGATATTATTTTTTTATTTTTTTTTTCAAAAAGCCTTTGCAATTTTTAAAATATCATTCTCAAATTTTGTAATATGCCAAAACATCCAATGAAGTTAGAAAATATTTCTGGTTATGAAACAAAGATTGGAAACAAAGAAACAAATTTTAAAAGGGGACTTTTTTTTATTTTTTCAACATAAAAGCAAGAAAATAGTTGAGGCCTATGTGTTTTGCCAATCTGATCATATTCTGAGAAAACCGGAATAAAAGATAAATTTTCCTTTTCTTTCTTTTTTTTTTTTTTCAATCTCAATTTTTTTTTTCTCTTCACTTCCTGTTACTTTTTGGAAATGCATTATAATGGTGCTTATCTTATTATTCCCAAAGTCTTAATGAAATATACTTTCTTTTCACTGTAGGGTACCTTATCTTAATTCTAGGAATCACTGGAGATGAAGGTTGTTTACAGTGTTAGTCTCATATCTGGGGACATTATCATTGCTACATGACTTTGTTTTCTTACACATATGTTAAATCTATTGAACTGAATTCTCAGCTTAGACATGCTCATATACAGAGGAAGGAAAATTAATTTACGTCATTGAAATACAAAATAAGTGATGACCAACTTCAGTCTGTGTTCTTAATTCATGGGAAGAGTTAAGACTCAGGAGAACAAAAATAGTGTTAGCTTTTTTTTTTTTTCTGTTTTGTACAGGGTCCCTGTAATCTTGGTCCGTAGATGAAAGGCAGTAAAATTAGAGCTATAGAAGGAAAGTAATCAATCCTTTCAGAGTATTCATCACGTTCAAATGTCTAAAGGAATTACTATGCCTTTAGAATCACTATATGATTCTGCTATGAAGCGATGGAATGATTTCAGGCAAAAATAAATCAGTATTTGAAAAGTAAATACAATAGACAATAAGAGACAGCCACCACATTTTTGGTGAAATGCATGCCAAAGTGAAGTTTGACATAGGATCAGTTATGGAGATAAAATCTTAGCAAAAATATAAAATTTGGCACCTTGAAAATCAGATAAGAATTGTCTTACCTAATTATGCTATCTAAATATTAGGCAAAGAGTCCACCCTAATTATCTGGACTTTAGATGTAAGAAACAGAAAGGGAATTGGTCATGCTGGCACTTTATTCAATCCAAAGGTAGCTGTTGAAGACATACAACCTGAGGAAGTAATGCTCCACCTATCCCTCCACTGACTTTCATGAGACAACTAGCTTAGAAATCTTCCCTTCCCTTCCCTTCCCTTCCCTTCCCTTCCCTTCCCTTCCCTTCCCTTCCCTTCCCTTCCCTTCCCTTCCCTTCCCTTCCCTTCCCTTCCCTTCCCTTCCCTTCCCTTCCCTTCCCTTCCCTTCCCTTCCCTTCCCTTCCCTTCCCTTCCCTTCCCTTCCCTTCCCTTCCCTTCCCTTCCCTTAATTTATCATCCATAAATTTTCCATTTCCTTTTCCTTATTTTTCCAATCCCTGCTTCCCTCCATCCCTCCTAAAATAGACATCTTTTGGACAGCTGCTGCCCAGACTGCAGCTATGGTTGCTCCAGAGGGTCTACAAGTTGGCAAAGTGTGGTTGTGTAATGGGACACAAGAAGAGACAGATGCTGGGTCCCTGAGAGGGGAAAGTGTTACTGCAAAGTGAATGTAAAAGTGGCCCCAGCCAGGAGCTGGTCCAGGTAAGCATGATTATGGGAAGTGCAATGCAAACCCTGAGGTTGCTGCTGCTTGCTCATATTCTGAACTTCCCCCAGTGACAAGGGAACTGTACTTAACCTAGGTAGGCCATGTAACTAAAATCAGTATGCTTTCAGCTTTGTCAGATCACATAGTATAGAGCTTCATTGACAGTTAATCATCCTTACCTATCCAGTGGTTAAAAGGCCAGCTGCCATCACATGCTAATCACTTAACCTCTCAGCCATTGCTGAAAGTGTCTCTTTTCCCGTCTTTTAGTCCCAGCTGTACAGAAATAATTTCTCTGCCCCTTTTCTCTTTTGTTGGATGGCAGTGCATAGCTCAAACCATAGCCTCCACAGACAGTCTAGCAGGGGACAGTGGACACTCCGTTGTGTCTGGAGTTAGTAGCTAACAAAAAGAGCAGATGTCTTAGACTAACACACATCACACTCTACAGCTCCACCAGCAGTTAAATGAAGTCTTTATTTTTCCATGACAATGGGAGGCCTGGCCCCTGCAGCTGTTATATAAAATATGGTAAAAATCTAAAGGTAACGGTATGAAGTAGATTCTGCGTTCAACAATCTTATTCTGCTGTTCTGTATAGTTCAGTGGTTATAAGCAAACAAAACCAGAAGAAAACACACTTCCTCTTTTTATGACTGTACTCAGTAATATTCCTCTGGCTACACATGATACAAACCTCTGTGTGTGAGTGCATGCATGCATGTGCACACTGTATCAGTAAAATCAGATTTTCTGATGAATCTACCCATGACAATTGTATTTCAGATAATGGTACTACAGTGGGCTTCTGATTGTATAGTTTTTGCTGTGGTCTGCTTATGATTACTTCAGAAGCCAATAGCTTTAAAGAAATATACTTGGGAATTCCACATACTTTATCAACATATATTTCCAAAAAAAAAACAAAATCAAAAAAAAAAAAAAACTATTATCTTCAGAAAAAAAAAAAAAAAAGAAGTCTGATTTTTTGTTTGTTTGTTTATTTTGTTTTTCTCACAGTTTACTATTGTTTTCAGTGCTACATAAAGGCTTTCTGAGGAGTCTTATTTTTCAGACATTTATATTTGTATATTTGTAATATGCGTTTCACTGATAATGAAACTTAACTCAGAGAAGACATCAAATGGTCGTGTTGGCATGTTTAACTTTAAAAAGTTTGAAAGTCTTACAAATGAGTTAAAGGCAGAGGATCTCCATTTTAAGAATTTGTCTTTACAATGAACAGTTTAACATGTTTTGGGAAGAAAAGTACTTCTAGTGGACTGCATGTCAGATTTATGTTTCTTTGAAAGGCAGAGTACCTCCTGGATAGCAACAGGAAGATTTTCCAAAAGAAATAATAACCCCACCATTATATGGCAAATTGAACATAAGATCCCAAAATGTGAGTTCATTTGCTGAAGCAGTACAACCTACTCTGACACTGTAGTTTCAAGGCAGGAATAGGCCAAGTATAAAGAGCCTTTCCAGAAAGATTCCCCACAACTTTCAGTGCAGTTTTCAAGGCAAATGGTGGCTAGATTAACATGATAATCGAGGGAGGTAAAGAGGGGGAGGATCAAGCCAGCCAAACATCTCCATTAACACAATGTGGGAGAATTGTAAATGCCTTTCATCCACACATCCTTAAAGATGAAGGGCCTGTGGAAGAGGAGTCTATGATTAACCAGGCAGATTTGGTGGGAAAAAAAAAAAAAAAAAAGAGAGAGAGAGAGAGAGAGACCCCCAAGGGTTTTTCTGTGCATATAGAGAAGGAAATAAAATGAGATAAATTTAGCTTTCTGGTCTTTTACAAATGTCATCTAGGAATAGATTAATCTACATGTCCAGGCAAATTTGGGATGATATCAAGTCCTGTTAATTAAGATGGGATCAACGTCCGTATCTGTCAGAAAACTATGGCAACTGTGTTGCAAACAAGCAACACAAGTAGCTAGATTCTGAAATTCAGATATATTATTTTCACCACTGGAGGGCTCCCATATTTTTCCATTAATTCCATAAGAAAATATTAGGATTAGGAAATATATGTATATACATATATATCTGTGTATAGTTTAAGCAAAGTGTTTTTCCTTCTTTGAAATGTAGCTGCAGCCTTACGACACGGATTTTTACACCTTCAATACACTTTTTTTTTTTCAAAGATAACATAAATATGATTTTATTTAAATCAGAAAAATGTATTTTAATCAACGTATGTCATAAGACAATTTCATGACTTCACAAAAGAAGAAGTAGGATTATTGACCATGTTTGTATAGGGAGAAACTAGGAAAGCTAAATGATTTCTATCAGCTTTCTACTAGTCCAGCAAATCTGAGCTCAGTTTTCTGTGAGCTTACTCACTTTATATTAGAATAATGAGAATGCCATAAAACAAACAGTGAAATAAGATGTTATTAGTTTATGTTACCTTAACAGCCTTCATTACTCAAGACCAAATGTTCCAATGTATTTATCCTCATGAAGCATTGCAGTGCAAGATGTTTTTGTCCATGTGAAGATGTGTCAGGTCTTCCAAATTCTAAGTTGTCATACTTATCACCTGTCTGTTTTTCCTTTTTCTAAGCTTTAAATTGATTATACCTGACTTATTGCTAGCAGTTATTGTTCTTCTTTATAACAATTTAAGTAAAGTAAGTAAGGTTATCACATTGTCTAGAACATTTAAATCAAAAATAGTTGGAATTTTATTAGCTGAGTATGATTGTGAGATAAGCCTTCACTTATGATTCAGCTGTCTGTCAGTTTGAATACCATGGCATTTATCATAGTTATCAAAACTCTCTTAGGCTTTATTACTTTCATTTAAGCATACTTTTTAGATGTTTGCTACTGCCTGAAATGAGAAGCAGCACGCTATTTAGTTTATCCAATATATGACTTTAAGTACTTCATATATCTGATTAGGTGAGTAAATTTAGAGTTCTGCTTTTTCTGATGTTTTAGTTTTGCTCGGCATTTAAATCCAAACAAAAGAAATATTCATCCCCTTTTGCACCTGACACTCTTTAAAAGTATTTTAAGTGCTTGGATACCCAGAGAACAGCTTTAATACAAGGCAGATCAGGAGATTCTGTAACATGATGTCTGCCAACATTGCTGTACCAGGAATGTGCCAAGAAGACATAAGCTGTCACTAAAAATATAGCTTCTAGCATCTTTGAAAATTATTTAGCCTTTTTGAAGCAGATGAGAATATTAGTAGAATAGTGGGAGGTAGATCTCTCTTAAATATATTCTGGAACTAAAACTGCACTCCAAGAATACTTCTCTAGGAGAGTGGAATGTACCATAATAATGACTGTAATTTGAAAATCCAAATTAAATCCAGGAAGTTGTTTTGTGAGGCAGTGACACAGAACATACATTCATTTCTAGACATAAGAATTCAAATTCATCTTTCTGTAATAAGTATGTATGAGTGAGATAAGTTTTCTGGTATCTTCTTTGTTGTAAGAAGGCATGAGAGAATGTGGTCACACAATATGTCTTTGTTTCTTTATTCAAAGAGTGAGCAAGCCATGAATAGCAAAGCTATTTCAGAGAAGTCTCAGCATACTGACAAAAACAGGTTTTGTAAAACAATTGTTTCTGAATGACAGTATTGTTTAATTTGGAATGAAAATCTCAATACAATTTATTTCTCTGCAATTACTAAAATAGGACTTGCACTGAAATGTTATGCAGAACCACAAGCTAGAGCACAATATGATTTCCTCTTACCTGAATAAGGTGTCCTTAACACAGTATTTATATTGTACCCTAGGCTGCCCAAAATGTCTCAAATAATTAATAATTAGAATCTGGTTGGAAGTCAGATACTTCAGTGCCTGTCTTTCTTGTTTTTCTTTCTCAAGGACAATTCTCCTATCTCAAGAAGGACCCATAAGAAATTTGTTGTCAGAATGTTCTCAGCATCAGTTTCCTATTATCCAAGCAGTGCCCTTCCAAAAATTCCCAGAATTTCTCATTATAGTTAGAGTCCTTTTCAAATACACTTAAAACTCATTCCTGTGGCCAGTAGTTTCATGATAGTCAGTGGGTTTTTTTGTTAGTTGTTTTTTTGTGTGTGTTTATTTTATTTTACTATTTTATTTTATTTTATTTCATTTTTATTTCATTTCTGTTTCAGAGGGAGTTTTTTTTTTTTTTTTAGTTGTTTGTTTGTTGCTTTTTGTTCATTTGTTTTTGTTTTTTTTTTTTATTATTATTTGTTTTATTTTTCTGACACCAGGTACAATTAACCTCCTTGTCACTGTTCTTTTAGCATCAGGGGTTGACCTGACTGCATAGAAGTCCCTTCAGCTTCAGCTTACTGTCCCCATAAAAAATGTCAGGTATGCTATTAAAAGGTTTGTAGGATGTTAATAGTAAAGCACACTGCATCACCCACAATTAGGAAATAAATATTAAAAAAAAAAAAAAAAAAGGATATATGGGATATATGGTACATTGTACCTCAGAAAGTTGAAATATATCCAGTATAAAGAGTATAACTACTATGGAAAAACATAATGGTTCAATGGATTTTTGAATAATTTATCTTAACATACTATTTTATATACTGATTATGTTGCATTTTTGATGACTCATCATCTCAGACATTTCAGCACTCTATTTAGGAGCACTGTTTGTTATTTCAATTTCTCTTCACTAAGCACTTTAAATTTCTTATGAACTTACTAGTATCATATTTTGTCTATCTTACTACACCTTCATCAGAGATCTTGGGGGACAAACTTACTGGTTGCTGGTTGTCTGCTCTTCTGTTGTATAAGTAAATTCAACAAGTCTGAAAATGAGTGTTCGTTAACAAAAGTCTATGGCCAAAATGTTTATTGACTACAGGAATCTTTTTAATTTATATTTCTTCTTTTTAACTCTAGAATTTATTGTAGTAAAAACTGGAGAGGAGTGACCCACAATCTCAATATGTTTTCATCTTACCCCATTCTTCTTTAAGCCTTATGGAAGAAATAGGTATTTATAAGACAGAATTTGTTTCCTAAGCAGGACACCCAAAAACAGGCCAGGTGAACTACATGTTTAGACTGACTATTTGCAGATACTGACTATAAAAGCATCTGAAGACAACTAAATCAGTTCTCAGGTATAAGCATTTAAAGTTAGGTGAGCTGTATTGACTTTAAATTTCAAAACCCTTTTTATCTGAGCTTTGTGGTTCAATAGATGATTTAGATATTTAGGTCCAAATTTTAAATCTTTTACAGAACTGCTACCAAAGCATATTATATTTTAAAAATATAATCACTTAACTGCATATGGCAGAAGGAATATCTAATTCAGTAGAAAGCATCTGGGAGATCATTTCATACATTCCATTTGTTGGGATTTGCTAAATAAGCCTTCTTTTGGCTATCTTCCTGTGGACAATAACCTGTAGGTGTTCCCCCAGGTTGCTAGGTCATCTTTTGTGGGTACCAATGCTACAGAAAATATGCGCATAAACCCATAAGCTCCTTCTGGAGCTTCATAGATCTCACACTTCTTAGGAAAGTTCTTGCAGGACCCAAGATACTCTTTGGCTAATATGTTTTAGTTCCTTTCCCATTACAGTTGTCTCACTTTGTATAGAACCACAGCAACCTGATCTACTGGAAGGGGGTTTGGAACAGGATAATCTTTAAGGTTCTTTCCAACACAAACCATGTTATGATTCTGTGATTCTATGGAATTTACACAACCATTCCACAAATTCACAGATGAAGCAACTGAGTTTTCACTTTAAAGTACAGGGAATGCACAAGCTGATTCTTTAGCCTGAACTAAATCCAGAAAAAATGTCTGCTTAGTCTCCCTTTTAGATATCTACCCACCACAACACAGAGTTAGTCTTGCTCTATTACCTTTCTCTGACCTAGCAAGCATTTCATAGCATTATGCATAATGGAAGAGTTCAATCAACCCCATAAAATGGTAGTTTCATAGAAAAGGCTAATGTTCCTCTGCTAAAAAATGCTGGCTTAGGTATCTAATATCAGGAATAGCTCATGACTGTGAGGCGTAAATGGAGGGAGATGCACCCCTACAGCCATTCACACTCATCTAGTGATTGTGATATTTGGGAGTATTTGGGTAGCATACTGTAGCATTTGTGTAGCAGACTTAGGTGTCTTCACTGTTTTTCTCAGAAAACCAGAAGCCCAATTAAGTGATGTAATGACACACATCACTTGACTGGATTTAAAATTTTGCAAATTCAGACATGTGGCTCTCACTTGACTGAGATATAGGCAGAGATAATGCTGATGTTGGTGAATATGTATAATACACATAAACTTCAGTGGGGGTACATTAAGATAGGGTTACGTGATGAATATTTCCTCATAGTTAGCTTAGTTCTTTGTTCATAGTATTTACTTTTATGTATCCTAGAATCTGCACATCCAGCATAACATCTAGTTTAGACCTCTGCTTCTGTTAGGCAATGTAAGTAAAAGTCAGTTGTTTCAGTGCTGAACTTTTCAATGTCCGAGTCCTTTTTTATTTATTTTTAATTTTTTTTTTTCCAGTGGTCTAAATTCATATGAATATTTTAGCCATCTTAAACAACACAGAGTTATTTTAAAACTTATTTAGGCGTCTGAATAATTAGACACCTATTGGATGAAAAACAAGAGCTTTAATCAAACTTTATCAATCAGTTCTATCGTTAACAGTTTGCCATAAACAGAAACTAACTAACTAACTAAACAGAAGCATATCTTTCCCTCTCCTAACTGACTTACAAAAAACAAACAAACAAACAAACAAACAACAACAACAACAAAAAGACAAAACTTACAATAACTAATCATTCTGGTTTTTAGCCACTGTTTCTTTAAAGGCTGTTATGTAGCTCTTGATGGAGCCCTAGGCAGGAGGAAATCATAAATATAAGTTGGAAAGCTTTGTGTCTCTAAGGTTCTTTTCTTATATTAATACTAGTCACTGGTTCTCAAAGAGAAAAAGACACACTAGCTTTTAATTAGCTATATCAAGCAGTTGTGACCATGGCAGCAAGGACCTTCTGAGCATACATTTGGGCTTTCAGAATAAGTTTTCATATGTAAATGACAACACATAAATTGATATCACACTTAAATTGCCATTAGTATCTCATCTGTAAGATGTAGATAAATATTTTTTCTTGCTGTTAGACAGAGCCCAAGCTGATAAGGACTGATAAGTATGTCCTGCTTTTGTGTTAGAGTAGATTAGCATCCTGTCCTAATTTCTTAATTAGTTTCTCCAGAATATCATTAAAACAACTTGCTGTGTTTTATTGTTGCTATTGGAAAAGTCAATAATGCTGCATGTACTAAATCATAATACTTCTACTATAAGGGATATTGTCAAACTACAGTTTAAAGAAAAAAATGTGAATTGTGGAAATGTGGACTCAGCTTTTTTTTTTTTTTTTTTCTTGCTTTACAGAAATAAGATGGTAAGGCACTTAAAGGGAAGTAAGTTTTTTGATAAAGGAAATTTTTATTTTATTTTTTTTTTTTTAGTAGAAGGAAGACTGAATATTTTACTTCCTTGTTCTAATATTTTCATAAAGTTTATAGAAATACAGGATTTACCAGTGAAATAAAGTTCAATTTTAGATCATCATACCCATCAGAAACTTGGAAGGTAATAGCATTTAATGTCTTTGTCATCAAACTCAAAATAATAAGACTCAAAATCATGCCTAAACATAGTCCTGGTGGGTCTAGATCCAGTGTTAGAATTTGTGACTACTAACACTTTGTCATTATCAAGAAGCAGAGCATGGTAAAGAATACTGACAACTTGTTATCAAAAGGTAATAGGACCAAAACTTCTAAACATTTATGATTAATTAAAAAAAACAAAAAAAAAAACAAAAAAACACTTTTTTATATATGTCCAGTGTTTCTTCTATGCAAAGGAAATTTCCATTAAGTTTAACAAGATTTGTGGGGGTAAAATCAGATAAGATTATGCCTTTAAAGCTGTATTATTTCATAGAAAGACTTGGGCAAAACTACAGGGTAAAACAGTGACAGCAACAAACAGGCATTAATGAGATGGACGTTGTGAACTTTCAGTATTCAGATGAATGTATTCACTGGACCTGCAAGAAAATGAAGTTTGAAGAGAACATTTAAATTTGTTTCCTGAGGAAGTGAGCCGAGATGCTTGTTAAAACAAAAAGTTAGGAGTAGAATAAAATAATGGATGGTTTTGTAAAAATGGTTTGATCACACGCTGAATGAAGTTGGTCATGAAAATAATTTTTCAATTTTTTTTCTGTTATGAAATATATATTTAATGAATCTGAAGCTACATGAGGCAAATTCAGCTTTAAAAATTCTCTTAACTGATAAAACAGATCTAAAGAATTAATTCAAAACATAAAATAATTCATTTTGATATTTTAAAAACAAAAGGCTTTGTATTTGCTTGCAAAAATAAGTCCATGCTTAAATTTTATTTTAACTGATAATAAAACCTTTAGAAACAATATATATTTGAAATTAAATATTTCAGTACCAGGAAATCATCATTTTAAATTTACCTCATGCATTTTTTTCTCTAATTTTAACATATGCATTAAGTGCGTAAAGAGTCTTGTAAGTATACAACCAAGATCTGTGAGACATTCTGTTCTCTCCCTAACTGAAGGACATCCAGCAAGCCTCTCCTCCTCAAAACCGTTCTGACTCTCTCAAAACATTCTGGTCAATTTATGTATCTAATGTGTGCATTCATTACCATTTCCTAACTGTAACTGGAGTAACAATGAACATTCAGATAATGAATACAGTCCCTCAAACACTTAAGAGGCCAAGAGGAAGCTCCTTATATAGGCAGTGTGTGATGCTGAGACATGTAAGTAGATTTTGAAACCTTAAGGTAATACATTGCAAAAGAGAATTGGTTTGCTTGGGTCCAAAATAAAATAAAAATAAAATAAAATAAAATAATAAAAATAAATAAATAAAAAATAAATAAGACTAGAAAGGCATGCCACTGTCTAAAGTATTCAGTATGCATGCAAGTATATCTAATATACAATCAATTGTTTAATGAAATATAAATGCTTATAATAAAAAAGTGTATATTCCTAATTAAACCCACATATGATTGATTTACAGTGGGAGAAGGTATTTATTGTGGAATTGGCAGTGGTTTTTTCAAGTTCCTTATTTTATTTCTAGGACATGTCACTATATAAAATATTTGTATGACCGACACAAATTTGATATCTGTTATGGGTAACAGCATAATTATTGTTGCAAATATATCAGAACACTGTATTTTATTTACTACATCAATAAATTTTTATGGATAAAAACAAAACAATAACATTATTGCATCATAGTATTGTGAATAATATGGCCATAGGGAAAGGTGAGAGTAAGTGAAATTAATTGGTGTTTAAGATAATGAAAGTGGGGGACTAATGGGACCCAAAGGATCCAAGTAATATACAGACAGATTCCGAGTAAGCTTCCTTCGACTCCTCAGAGAGTAATTCTACTTGTTTTTGACCAATAAACTGCAACAGCTCTTCATTTCTAATCCCAGGCTTTTTATAAAGTTTGCCCACCCATGTTGAGTTCTGCAAGAGGAAAGTAGGAGAGAAAGTGAACCACAAAGACTGTTGGAAAATAATTTAATAGCTCTATAAGAAGAGATGAAGGGTTTGTGATTAGAACCATGGGAGGATGTTACCTTCCTTTCAGAGTACAGGAAGGGAATTAAATGGATTTATGAGGGAATGCTGGAGGAGAAATGAATTGAGTCAAATACCTTCTGTCTATCTATATGCCTACCTAAGATATTTTTCTGATAAGCTTTTGATCATGACACATCCAAGATACACATTAATTCATGCCATAAGCACTATTCTTTGCTTTACAGGGTTCCAATTCTTCAGAGAAAAAAACAGCTCTCTCAATGTTGTGGGTACGTGACCAGTGATGAATAATCAACCCTAGCATTCACTCTGAAAGACAACAAGGTTCACACAATATTATTTTTGAGCTTCTATTAATTTTTCATATCTATATCTACACACACATATATATATATATATACACATTGGTCTAAATGTACACGGAAGGGAAAAAAAACAAGGCAAAGGCATATGATAATCATCTGGTTTTCCTCTCATTGCAAAAAAATATTGTTCATTCAATGGTCATATCCAGGCATAAGTGAAAAGTAAAAGAAGTCACGTGAAAACTTTTTTATTTTTATTTTTTATTTATTTAACAAAAAAAATCAAAGCTATGGTTCTGAGGTTTGACTGTTTGGTTTGCATAAGCATCACAGTATTTTTAGCAAATCTTAACTTTAGCAAATCTTATCTAAACCAGTCAGAATTCCCAGTTTTACTCACTATTACCTCCTGAGATTTAGGCTAAATAAGTAAGGTAAACTAATATGTGGGTATGTAAAACCTCCCCAGCTGTGAAGAATTTCAAATGCATACTCAGTGAAAGTCTTTTCTTTCCCTTTGGCTAAACCTATAGAAAAAATGAGCCTCATTCACATGTCATTTAGTTCATAGGAAGTCCATGATCCTGAATCAATTTTTATCAGCAGAGGTCTTTGTGCAAGCTAGCAAATGTTGTTCCAATTTTCTAGAAGAGAAAGAAAGAAGACCCTGGCAATTACAGGTTTGTCAGTCTCATTACAGCGTCTGGAAAAATTATGGAGATTTATTGTTTGTGAACAGAGAGGGTTTCATGAGTGAGGTGGTGGTTGTCAGCTGCCCTGGCCACACTGATCATGAAATTGTTAACTGTCAAACCTTTAGTTATAGAAAAAATCTGACAGAAATTATTATTATTTATTATTATTATTATTATTATTATTATTATTATTATTATTATTATTATATAAATAATAATAATATAATAATAATATATATAATATAATATAATATATATATTATTATATATATATATATTATAATATATATATTATATATAATATAATATAATAATAATAATAATAATAATAATTTCTGTCAGTTTTTAAAATTATTTTAATTATTTAATTTTATTTATTTTTTATTTATTTATGTTTAATTTATTTATTATTTTAATTATTTTAATTATTTAATAATTATTATTATTGTTTATTGTTAAAATTATTATTATTTATTAATATTAATAATCAATAATAATGATAATTATTGTAGTAATTATATAACAACAACAACAACAACAACAACAACAACAACAACAACAACAACAATAATAATAATAATAATAATAATAATAATCATTATTATTATTATTATTATTATTATTATTATTATAGACCTTGGGAGAAAAGATTGCAGGCTGCTCAGAGAACCACTTAGTAAGGTCTTATGGGAATTTGCTTTTGACAGTATCAGGGTACATCAGTGTTGATCACTTTTTCAGAACCATCTGTTGAAATTGCAGGAGTAAACAATTCCAAAACAATTGGCAATCAAGCACGGGAGCATGAGGCTGGCTTGGTTGAGAGTAGATCTTATTCTAGAACTTAAGCGGTAAATGAAATTGTATGGACATTGGAAGTGAGGTCAGGAACTTGGGAGGACTACAGAGATGCTCTTTGCCAGTTTAGGGAGAATACTCATGCAGTACTGCGTGGAACAAAAACAAGAGGAATTTTGTAAGTATGTGATCGAAGAACTAAGGAACATCCATTACTCGATGAGGATAGTCACCTCAAAAATAGGGACATAGATAAAGGAAAGACATTTAATGTCTTCTTTGCCTCTGTCTTCAACACCAGTGATAAGCTCTGGGATCCCTGGAGCCCTGAGCTGAAAGACCATCTCTGAAAGAATCAAAAACACCCAGATGATTCTGAACTTGTTCAGGATTTGCTGTTCTAGCTGAATACAAATATGTCTATGGGCCCAATGAGATTCATCTAAGGGAAATGAAAGATATGGCTTATGTCATAGCAAGACTTCTTTCAATTATTCTTAGCTCATATTAAAAATCTGGAGAAGTCCCATTCAGCTAGAAACTGGCAAATGTCCTCTCACTACAGTGTCTGGAAAAATTATGTAGAAGATTATTTTGGGAGTTAAAAAAAAAAAAAAACAGCAACAACAAACAAACACCTTGAAAGTCAATGTAGTCAACAAGGGTTCATGAGGGGAAAGTCCTGCTTAAATAATTTAATTTCCTTTTACAATGAGGTTACCCATCTTGTTGACCAAGGGAAGCCAGTAGATGTGATTTTGGAGGAATCTGGCAAAGCTTTTGGTACTCTTTGTCACATCTTTCTGGACAAAATGTCCAGTATATAGCGGGACAGGTACACAATATAATGGGTGAACAATTGGCTGATGAGTCAAGCTCCTAGGGTTATAGTAAATGGGGCTACATCAGGTGACAAGGTGACCATACTCATCAGCAGGGTTCCCCAGGGTTCAATTTTAGGTCAAGTTCTCTTTAATGTTTTAGTAGATAATCTGGAAGCAGGATTCAAATCCATTCTAAGTAAGCTTGCAGACCATACTAAATTAGGAGGACCTGTTGACTTCCTCAAGAGAGGTATTGCACAGGGATCTTGATAGATTAGAGTGCTGGATATAACAACTGTGTGAAAGTTAACAAGAGCATGCGCCAGATTTTGCAGCTGGGACAGCATATTCCTGGACAGAGGTACAGGCTGGTGAATGAGAGACTGGAGACAGTAGAAAGGGATATGAGGGATTTAGTTAACAGCAAGATGAACATGAGTCAACAGTGTGACCTAGCAGACAACAGGGCCAGTTATAGCCTGGAGTTCATTATCCACGTCATTGCTAGCCGATCAAGGGAAGTGATTGCCCCCACTCTGCTCTGCTCTGGTGTGGACTCACCTTGAGGACAGTTTGCAGTCTGAGGCTCCTCAATGTAAGAAGGACATAAAGCTATTAGAGTCTCCAAAGGAAGGCAACAAAGATGGTGAAAGGTCTAGGGGCAAGATTTACAAAGAACAGCTGAGGTCACTTGGTTTGTTAAGCCTAGAGGAGATTGGGGGGTGACCTTATTGTGGCCTACAGATTCCTCATGATGGGGACTGGAGGGTGAGCAACTGATCTTTTCTCTCTTAGTGGTCACTGGTAGGACCTGAGGGAACAGCATGAAGCTGTGTCAGGGGAGGCTGAGGATGTATATTAGGAAAAGTTTCTTCACCAAGATGTCTGTGGGGAACTGGAACAGGCTCCCCAGGGAAGTAGCCATGGCCCCAGTCCAGTTGGAGTTCAAGCATTTGGAGAACCATCTGACATGATTTCGGGGTATTCCTGTGTGGAGCCAGGAGCTGGACTCGGTGATACTTGTGGGTCCCTTCCAGATTGGCACATTTTATGATTCTATGATTATCTTAGAGATTATTACAGATTATTCATATTAAACACAGAGAGGTGCATTTAGAGAACCTAAATCAGTTAGAATTAAATTCAAATCTGGGTTATCCTCATTCAAACCTGAGAAGATACAGAGAAAAACCTAGCAGCACCTAACATTTTGTCATCCTTCAGGGAACAGGGTTATATAACTTTAAGATATGAATAAAAATAATAATTAGTATCTTTACTAGTGCAACAGGTTAATACATGTGTGTAAAAATGCTATTAACAAATCATTATGTGATTTTTTAATGAAAACGATAATAATGTAAATGGAAAATAATACACATCAACGTCCTCCACATGGGAGCACATCAAGAATACGTTGATTTGTGACTAATGACTAATTTTAGTTGCTCAGTTCACCCCAAAGTGGAAAAATATTATGTAACCCTTTGTGAAAATATCAACATAAAATGAAAAAAAAAAAAGAAAAAAAAAAGTGAGAGCTTTTCAGTTATTTTTCAGTGTCCAAACTGAGTAATACTTACTTTTCTGTTGCTCCAACTTTTTCTTTGAGGAAAAGTTCAAACAGTAATGATTAGCTAAGCAAGCTATTAATTGCATATATGTAACTTCTATTTAAATGAGACACCTTAAATGCAAGTGTACTGATATTCCAATCTAGGATTAGAGCTCTTTACCATTATTGTAATAGCTCAAAAATCAAATAAACAAGTCAGCATTTTGACATTTGAGGAAAATAATGCTAGAAAAATCATCACATGAAAATTACTATTAAATATGCATAAGTGAAATATGATTAATGGTCACACAGCACAGAAAATGAAAAATAGTTTTTGTAGGAGCACATTACAAAGATAAACGAACCAGTTAAATTTTGAATAAATCACCTTTTATCCACTTGTTGTGACATACAGCTATGGACATAAATTAACTTCAGAACTCCAGGTCCCTATGAAAAATATTTTTTCCTAGAGGTGGCCTGTGCCTTGAATTAGATAGTGCTTCAAGACTATTTTTTCCCCTCTGTTTAATAATATAACCTCCAAAATGTCAGTTTCACCTTCTATTATGAGCAGATGGCAAAAAGCAGTGACCATAACAATTACAAGATAATGTATAGAAAACCGAGTACCAGAAATATGATAAAATAAATCTGAACCTTTTTTCATTATCTGGTATTTAAGCAGGGCACCTTTCCAGGAAAAGGGAAGGATTACCTCAAGGTTATTTATTCATTTACCAGCAATCAACTAGGTTCAGATAGTTGAAATCCCTTGTGTCCAGAGAGTCAGTAAGAGGCCTCACGCATATGTTCTACTTTATGTTGCTCATCTGCAAAACAATGAGGCTTGTAATGATGTGAAAGGTTTAATGGACTCTCTTCTAGTTTGTCCTCTATCCAAGCTGATTGTTTTTTGTGTAGTGTAATCTTCTTAAGACTGTGGTTCCCACAGAGGGATGAATGGGCAGCGGCTGGGCTGTGGATGGCAGCTCATGTCAGGGATCAAGGATCATCCAGTTAATAGTTTTACATTTAGAACTCACAGATATTTCTGGTCCTAAAAAAGCAACTCTCAAACACTTCGAGTTGCTTTATGTTATTTTGCACATAAAGCCCTTTAAATGTAGCCATTTTAAAATTACTTAAAAACTGATAAGAAAGTACTGAAATCAGCTAATTATTAACTAGACTCAAGGAGGCTAAGGTAACAATAAAGGTATTTCGCACATTAGCAAGGCATTATGTGACAAAACATAAAGAATAAGAAAGATAAGACAGTGGTTATATTTGACAAAGACATTTAGAAAAGGTGGTACTTTTATGTTCATATTAAAATACAACCTTCCTTAAAAATGGAAGTTTAGTTGACAATTTGTTTTAAAATTAATAGAAAATGGGAGCTCAAATCCCTTAGGCAGCTTTGAAACCCCAATCCTGAAAATTTAACATGAACCATCTGAGACATGGATATTTTATTTTTAATCTTCTGTTTGTTCTTGATAAAACAGCTCAGGAAAGCAAAATACTATTACTAATAATAAGAAAAAAAAAATCTATAGCCCTTTCTTCACACCTTTATTTGTCTGTGGAAAGAAATAATTAGCTAGTGTGCGATTCCAATATGTATTATGAAATAATATAAAGATCTCTGAGACTGGAAAGGTTTTTTTTTCACACTCCATTAGTTGTAACACACTTGCTTCTAAAGTCACTTGTGATCTCAAAATCAAAGGAAAGGCCTCATTCGATTCTTAATCCTTACATCTGAGTAACTCATCTGGGAACTGGGTCTTCTCACACATTTAGTGCCATCAAATACAATCATAAGACTGTGATATTTCCCTTGGGAGATTTGTCACTTGATAGAGAATTGTTTTAGATGAAGGATAATAAAAACAAAACTGTTATGATGAAGGAACAATTCATACACAAATAAAATAAAATAAAATAAAATAAAATAAAATAAAATAAAATAAAATAAAATAAAATAAAATAAAATAAAATAAAATAAAATAAAATAAAATAAAATAAAATAAAATAAAATAAAATAAAAATAGACTCCAAGCACCACTAATATGATTCACAGATTCATAGAATAAAAAGCCAGAATGGACAAATAATTCACTTACTTTGGAACCCTCCAAACCAGAGGACACTGCATTTTATGTACTTATCATTGCATGGAGTCCAGTCACTAGTATATGTCTGAAAAAAATATATATATAAAAAAAAAATCAACAACTTGTGTTTATCTGAAGGACACTATCCAGAAGACAAGCAACTTTGAAATGAAGACATCAAGAGACAGAGAATCCAATACTTCTCTTTCCAGACTTTTCATTTTCTGTTTCTTCTTTTTCTTATTTTCTGGTTTCTAGTTCCCTTCATTTAAAAAATGAAGATTTTTTTTTTTTTCCCAAAAAGTTTCTGTTATGCAACTTGCTCTCATTATTTTAAGCAAATACTACTATCATAGAGTCACAGAATAAGCTATGTTGGGAAGGACTTGAAAAATTCTCAGCTATGTTGGGAAAGACTCGAGAGATTGTCTAAACAAACCTCCAGCTCAAAGAAGGTTCAAAATCAAAACCAAATCAAACATCTTTAATTTCAATCATTTTAACAAGGAGAATAATTATGGAGTGTCATTTCCCATTCTATTTCTGAGAAATCAAGAACAGTGTCTATCAACATTTCTTAAAAACACAGATACCAAAACTATACAAAAACTGTACTGCAGGTCTTACCAGCATTATGTACCAGAACTGTTACCTTTCTAAATCATGGCAGATTACAACATATAATTACTTTTTTTTTTTTTTTTTTCCCCCACAGCTCCACTCAAACATCCTGTATGCATCCTGCATGTCCATCGTGTCTTGGAAAAAAAAATATATAATCCAATATATCATCTTCCATATGTGAGTACATTACTTTGACTTCAATGACATTTGTCTTATGAAAACATTTCATTCAGTCAAAGATATATGGGTTAATTTGACTACATGAGCCAGATATTTTTAGATTTTGCAGTCATTCTGGCATCTGTACACCTACAAATTTCTTTCAGAGTGATTTTATGTTAACCTTCAGAAAACAACAATAACAAAACTAATCCAGACTTCCAAACACACATTTTTGTTTGTTCGTTTCTCCTCTGCTCTTTCTTAGGAATGTCCCCCACAAATTACAACATAATTTTCTTTTTGATCTGCACCTGATCATCAAGCAGAAGAACTCACAAACACTGTTTCACCTTTCGCCTTTAGTCAGATCACCACTGGTGGATTTAGCTCAGTTATATAGATTTGTCTCCTCCTGTTTGAACAAAGTCCTGGCCTGTCTCCTTTATTAGTGGGTAACTTTTTGAAATACCAGCTCAAGATGGCAAAAATAAAGTTTAATTTATTTTTATTCTAAATATCTGTTTTTTTTTCCTTTTCCTCATTTCAAAATTTCTCTGAACATCATCAACCTATCCCTCATCACTGAAAGCTTTAATTATGTGAGACACAAACCTGAATGATATGTTTCACTCCATCATTTTTCTGTATCATCAGACTGAGGCTACAGCCAAGTTGCAGCACATTTTCTACTTAATACAAGGTGTATCTTTTTCCATGCGCTAATAAAGCTTTCATTCAGGTTCTCATCATACTCAAAGTGCTTCAGCAAAATATCATTTTCATAGTTCATTGCTTTGATAATGACAGTCTTCTATATGCATCTTTTGATTAATTCTGTTTCTATCACACCAAATTGAGATTACTTATTTTTACACCCAAGGTTCTTTGGAGTGTGTGTCTGCTCAGCCTTTCTCATTTACTATTGATATGTCTGATCCCACCTCCACTTGGCATTCCTATATTTTCTGGAAAATATGTTTTCACATTGCACTATGATAATAGTTTTTTACCTGCACTAGGGAACCTGCTTTGCCAGAGGGGTTGGACCCAATGATCTCTTGAAGTCCCTTCCAATCCCTACAATTCTGTGATTTTGTGATTCTGTAATGAACTCTGCAGCTTAGTGGTCCCTCGTCTTTCCCTCCCTGCTCCCACCCTCCCCCCCCAAAAAAAAAAAAAATCATTTTACTGTGCTTCTAAAGTTTCATCATTACCAATTCTTTTTGCTGCCTATATAAAGTCTTCTCGGTAATGTAATCCACTTATCCCTTCACTCTGACCAGAAATGTTTCAATTTCTTTGCATTTTTTTGTTCAATAAACCTCCCATCCTCCTCCTGCACCTGCATGTACTTTTTCTTTTTTTTTTTCCTCACAATTATTCTGTTGATTTACTCAATCAGGAACTCTTTTTCTGTTCATGTTTGTAAAATTCATAGCACAACTGGGACCTGGACCCACTGAGTGGCTCATCAGTAAAAGATATTAGATTAGTCTGAAGGTCAAAAATCTAATTCCAGGTCCAGAAACATTTTATGTTTTCTGGTTGGTTGTTTGCTTGTTTTTTGTTTGGATTTTATTTATATTTATTATTATTATTATTATTATTATTATTATTATTATTATTATGTTTTGGTTTTAAAGAGATAAATAGTATCAGACTTTGTACTCCATGCAATTAAGAATTATGGATGAAAATTAAGAAATATGGATAGAATTAAGAAATATGGATGGAAAATTGAGCAGGTATATGTTCAGGAAAATAAAAGGAAATATATATCTTCATTATATACATTCATTATTTATATTATATGTATATAGCAGTAATACGTATTTATATTTCTCATTAAAATATATCTTCATTTTATAGTAAAAATAATTAAGGAAAATGTCAAAATATTTTCCACTTCCATTTTTCTTCCTTTTCTATTTTGTGTCTTCAAAAAATGGTGGGAGAGAAGAAGATAGCAACAGAGAAAATGTGATGAAAAGAAGCTGAAATACCAGCAATGCCCCATGATGCCCACCCAGTTTTCAATTTTTATCATGGTACACAAAAATATGAAGCACAATTTCCTCCAAATTATCGACAGCACATTTTCCTTTTCTGACTTAAATGTTTCAAACAGCAACTGCTTGACTGCTTTGTGTATTTGTATTCATGATTATTTGAAAGGGTTTTAAAACTCTGCGTTGTGTAATTGTTATTTTATATAAATGCACAATCTTGTCATACCTCTCTGCTTCATTCCATTATCGGTTTTCTACGTGCTGCAATTAGTTATGAATTTCAATCAGTCATCAGTTCCTACCTTTATTGTTCATACTTATAATTAGTAGTTGTCTTCCACTCATCATAATTCATGTCACACCTTTGTTTCACAATGTCCTGAATGTCCCAAAACAGTTTTTAAATGATTTAATAAATTGTTTTAGGAAAGACACAATAGTTTCTCCTTCTTTTCCATCACCAAGATCACTAATAACTGCTTAAAGTGTGTGAGTTCATTTTCTGCCTGAAATTTCATATTTTGAACACACAAAGTAAAAAATGATTCCATAATAGTGTTTGAAAAGACCAAGTTTCCTTGCACGAGGAAACTACTCAATAAGATATTTTCCTGTAAAGAAATAGAGAAATGTCTATCATTGCAGAAGATATTGTAGGTCTCTTCAAACAGTATACACAGTTCTGGTCATACATTCTGGAGAGAAACACGTTTGAACTGAATATAGACTAAAGTCAATTTGTGAAAAAAAAAAAAAAAAAAGTTATTTATTATGAGTAGAAGGAAAGGTCACATCTTGAGAGGGGACTGCAAACTTATGCTTTTCTTAACCTAGCAAAACAAAGACTAAGAGGGGATGTGACTTTAGACAGTAGACATTTCAGGACAAAAGCAGACAAGGAAATGTGAAAAGCTTTTTGAGTTGAAAGCTAATATGTGCATAAGAATAAACAATTAGAAAGCGTCTATGCATAAATTTTACATTAAAATTAAGAAGTACTTCCTAACCTCAGAAGAACAACAGACCTTGGAGACTATCTGAATGGAAGTGTTAGAACATGGGGCAGATCTGAGAAGTTCTAAAATGGAATTAATGAAAGGACATATTCACTCATGATAGGGATGTTTAAACTCCATTGCCCTGAATGTTCTCAGCAATTCTGTAAGATCATTCCCCATGCTATAACTGCCACATCTCAGAGCCTTTTTCAATACCTGGACAGGAATTGTCTCAGTATTATCTTAAGGCCTTCTATTAGTCTTCATGGTGCATAGCTAAGAGTACATTTGCATGTAAATTATTTGTATGTGTGCTCAAACTGAACATGCATCCACCCAAACTTTGTTGTATCCATTAATCGAAGTGGATCAGGAGACTCCTCTAAAGAAGAAGCAGACTCTAGAATGGGTAAGGACTATCAGCTTCAGAGGTTAGTTTTGATCTAATTAATCCATCTGCATTCCTGTGGATTCTTAATATGTTTTTATATAGAGAATAAAATGTTTCTAATAAGTATATTGATTTCTATAGTTTATCTGTCAGTGTGTATATACATTCATATATACATATAAAAGTACAACTATAGATACACACATACATATGCATATACATAGTCATAAACTTCCATATAATACCTCCGATGGACAGAAGAATAACTATGTGTTTACTGGAAGGCTTCAACTGGCTTTGAATTCTTTTAGTGCAACACTTCAACATAATGTTTTAAAAGAGCCTAGGGTCAATACAAATGTAATATACAGAGGCTAAAAGAAATTTTGACAGAAAATTTGTTCAAAGAGCACAGTAAGGTGGCATGTAAAAACAATAATAGGCCATTATACTGTCTTATTAGAGAAATTAAAGCATTGCACACAGAGTCTGACTCATAGTGTCTGGCTTTTCTACTGAACAACTTGAAACCTGTATTTTCAATTCAAGTAGTGTTTTTTAAGTGCAATTTCCTTTTCAGGTCTAAATATTTAATAGTATCAGATGTAGAAAAAATTCTTTGGGAAGTTCAAAAGGTGGAGAACCACAAGACTCTGACAAATAATATCTGTGTAGGCAAAAACTACCATTTGTATACAAACAGGCTGAATGTAGGCTTTGCAGGTACTAACAACATTGTTTCATCCTTTTTGTATGCATGGAAAGCTTCCTCTTCTGAAAAACTTCATTATAGCTATAGCAATACAGGAAAAGATACGTGTAATCATACGGAAGATCTATGTAATATACAATCTTTTCAATTACAAGTGGACCTGCAGCACTGAATTTGATTTGAGAGATGTGTCTACCTGGAAGACCTGCAGAATGTCACCAGCAAACCTTCCAAATATCTTTCCCTCAGAAACGTGAAATTTCATCCAGTGATGTAACTTAAGCTATTACATCAAATGAAATGTAATTTAATAACCAAAGGTCTTGATACAATGTTGATGTGATTACTTTTTCAATGAAAAAGGAACTGGAAAAAATGCTTGTGTGAAGATGTGTTTATACTTAGAAACATTTATTGTAAAGTATGCCTATAAAATTCATTGCTCCTGATCATTGTAGTTTAAATTTTTATGATGTTGGAACCCAATTTATTTGGAAAAAAAAAAAAAAAAAAAAAAAGAAAAGGCAAATGTAAATTGAACCATGTTTGAATTTGTTATAGGATGAGTGTTCAGAATTTCTCTCATCACACAAATACCAACTCTACCTTTCTATGAATAGACATATATGTAGGACATCACATCACTCTGAATTTATCCTATTGAAAGTGACCAACTGATATAAAAAACTACATTCATTTTAGAGCAGATAGCAAATATAATTTTCCAAGATCTGTGTGGAAACATTAAATAAATTAATTTGGTTACTTTACTTACTTGGGTTAAACAGAGTAATATAGAAGTCAAAGATATGACTCATTTATTAAACACTTCATTTCTAGGTGTCGTGGTTCCGCTCGAGTGGGCAGCCGAGCTCCACCACAGCCGCTCTCTCACTCCCCCTCCTCAAAGATGTGAAAGGGGCTCAAGGACTGAGATAAGGACGAGAAAATCACGCAATAATTATTGTAACGGGCAAAACAGACTCAGCATAAGAAGACAGATAGTAAGATTTATTGCTCATTACTAAGAAGCTAGAGAAGTGAGAAACAAAGGAAAGAAACCAAAAGCACCTCCCCCCCCATCCACCCTCTTCCACCTCCTCCCCCGAGCGGCGCAGGAGAACGGGGGAATGGGTGTTATGGTCAGTCTATAGCACTTCTTCTCCGCCGCTCCTTCTCGGTCACTCTCGTCCCCTGTGCTGTGGGGTCCCACCCATGGGATACAGTCCTTGATGAACTGATCCGGCATGGGCTTCCCACAGGCAGCAGCTCTTCCAGAACTGCTCCAGATATGGGTCTGTACCACAGGGTCCATCCCTCAGGAGAAAACTGCTCCAACCTGGATCCCCCACAGGCAGCAGCTCCTGCCAGGTCACCTGCTCCTGCGTGGTCTCCTCTCCATGGGCTACAGGTCCGGCCCGGAATCTGCTCCGGCAGGGGTCTTCCACAGGCGGCAGCCTCCATCGGTGCAGGGCCACCTGCTCCACCGTGGTCTCCTCCACGGGCTGCAGCATGGAACCCTGCTCCACCGTGGTACTCCATGGGCTGCAGGGGGACAGCCTGCTTCACCATAGTCCTCACCACAGGCCGCAGGGGACTTCTGCTCCGGCGCCTGGAGCACCTCTCCCCCTCCTTCTACACTGACCTTGGCACCTGCAAGGCTGTTTCTCACTCCCTTGACTCTCCCGGCTGCTGTATGGCGCAGTGTTTTTTTCCCAGTCTTAAATATGCTCTCACAGAGGCGCAAAACAACATCGCTTATTGGCTCAGATCTGGAAAACAATGGGGCCCTTCCCAAACATGGGGCGGCTTCTAGATCTTTCTCACAGAAACCACCCCTATGGCCCCCTGCTACCAAAACCTTGCCATGTAAACCCACTACAGTAGGCCATCCAAGATTATTTTCTTTTTTAACATCTAGTGAAATCACACTACTGAGGAGATTTGATGTGCACTCTACTCCTGTGAGATACAGATTTCCCATCTCCTTTTTGCAGATGTTAATCTGAAACCCAAAGCTGCTCAAGTCTAGGAATTTGAACCCGTCACTTAAATTGAAATGCTGAAATATCCCTCTTCTCCCTTTTCCCATCCAGCATCCCTATATAGCTAATTGTGTAGATACAAAACACCTAAAATTGTTTGAGGACTAAACAGAACAATGGATATTTTAGCATAATTGTGTTTATAAGAACGACTACAGATTAGTTTATCCTTTTCTAGACTGACACATTTGGCCTCACTTGTTCTAAATTTTCTCTTAATGTTCTTATGACATTCAGTATCAATAATCTCCCACTCCTTCTCCTTCTCCTCCTCCCCTATCGTTGTCCAAATTAAATCTTTCTTTCTGAAATTCATACACTTTTTTTTTCCTTCATTGTAGATAAGTAAAACAAGTTAATTGCTTCTTCAAAACAGTCTTTAATAAATTTGAAGGCCTTATCGTATCCGTTCCGAGTCTTGTCTTATTTAACTTATTAAATCCTACCTCTTCATGTATTTCTCAAATGGTTGTTTTTGTTCATGTAAGCCTGTTTAGCTGCACTGCATTGCCAATATTATGTGTCAGTTTTGGTGTTTTAATTTTTGAGAAACAAATCAAAAAATGTCTAAATAGAGAAAGGGACATTCTCATCCAAAAGAAGTGACACAAAGTCCAACTGTCTGTTTTTCCGCTACCTGTTGCTGTTCCTCTCTGCTTAGGGAGATATTTAGATTTGACAGAAGTGCAAAGGAGTATAAGCAGTCCTGCTATACCCAGGCCTTTGTTATTAGTGAGGTTATATGTGAAAATCATAGAATCAAAGAACCATATAATGGATCGGGTTGGAAGAGACATCTAGTTCCAACCACCCTGCCATGGGAAGGGATGCCACCCACTACACCAGGTTGACTAGGGTTTCATCCAACCTGGTCTTGAGCATCTCCAGGGATGGGGCATCCATGACCTCTCTGGGCAACTTGTTCCAGAGCCTCACCACCCTCTGAGTGAAGAATTTCTTCCTAACCTCAAATGGGCCCCTCGCTACAAGAAGTACATCGAGGTGCTTGAGCGGGTCCAGAGAAGGGCGACGAAGCTGGTGAGGGGCCTGGAGAACAAGTCCTACGAGGAAAAGCTGAAGGAGCTGGGCTTGTTCAGCCTGGAGAAGAGGAGGCTCAGGGGTGACCTTATTGCTCTCTACAGATACCTTAAAGGAGGCTGTAGTGAGGTGGGGGTTGGTCTGTTCTCCCATGTGCCTGGTGACAGGACGAGGGGGCATGGGCTTAAGTTGCGCCAGGGGAGTTTTAGGTTAGATGTTAGGAAGAACTTCTTTACCGAAAGGGTTGTTAGGCACTGGAACAGGCTGCCCAGGGAGGTGGTGGAGTCACCATCCCTGGAAGTCTTTAAAAGACGTTTAGATGTAGAGCTTAGGGATATGGTTTAGTGGGGACTGTTAGCGTTAGGTCAGAGGTTGGACTCAATGATCTTGAGGTCTCTTCCAACCTAGAAATTCTGTGATTCTGTGATTCTGTAATCTAAATATCTCCTCTTTTAGTTCAAAACCATTCCCCCTTGTCTTTTTATTATCTTATTGAGCAAAATGTTGCTCTCCATCTTTTTTATGAGCCACCTTTAACTACTGAAAATCTGCAATGAGGTCACCTCAGAGCCTTCTCTTCTTTAAGCTGAAGATCTCTCAGCCTTTCTTCAAAAGAGAGGTGCTCCAGCCCACCGATCATCCTCATGGCCCTCCTCTGGACCCACTCTAACAGATCTATACCTCAGACCTGGATGCAGTACTTTTCACCAGTGTTTGGGTTAATGGTCACAGTGATCAAAATCCACTTTCATCCTGTTCATTGTGAAGAACATGGAAACTCAGAAATACTCTGAAAGTGTGCCCACTTTGAGAAGCCACATCACTATATCTTTTTCCATTGATTTTGTGTATAGTTTTCAAAATGCCACGGTTCCTCTTTTATTCAAAACAATACATTGTTTTATTTTTCACCCTTTGACTTTCAATTAAAGTTTAGCTAAGGTCTCTGTCTTAGAGTGCACTATTTTTTCCCACAAGAAAGTTACATTTATTTTCTTCCATGTTTCAGATGCCCAGCTAACAGCACTCAGGATATAAAACATCTTGTTTACTTCTAGCCACATCAATGAGGTTGTTGTTAGGCTGTTTCAGAAATGTGCTGCAGCTGGCTACAGGTACCAAATGGAATCATAGAAAGGCAAAGGTTCTTGATTGAATTTATTTGTGTTTGAATCTGTCAGGGATAAAAGAGTCAGCAAATAATAAAATAGATGCAAGACTCTGTAAGTCAGCAGCCACCTGCTACCTCTGGGCTATTAGAGGAGCCCTCAGCATGAGTACACAAATCCATGCTGGCAGGCCAATCACAGCTTTAAAAAGCCTTATATCAACTCAGCTCATCAACTCAGTCAACAGAATGACAGCAACGTTGAAATTTCATTTTTCCTGATATTAGTTGTGAATTGTTTTATCACATTATTTTTGCTATCACCCTCATGTCTTTTAAGTGTTGGTAGAGTTGATGGCTCTAAAATGCAGGTTATCTAGCTGCTCTTTTGAGAAATAGAGGTTTTGTTCTACTGTTTTGTGTGTGTGTTTTTTTTTTTTCGTTTGTTTTGTTTTTGGATTTGCTTTTTTTTTTTTTTTTTTACTTCTCCAATAAGGCTGAAGCTCTTGTTTCATTTCTTCGCTTTCTATACATCTAAATCATGTAAATTATAGGGATGTGTAAAAGTCAAAGTACTCATCAGAGGCACCATAATTATTGATAATAAACTATTCTTCAAAGCTACCACCATTTCACATGCTGTTCACTGATTTCACTCCCATTTATAGAATGAATTATATTATGTGCTAACTTGTATCACTTACAATTGTATTTAAATTGACCCTATAAGTTTAATAATTGGAAAGCAGAATTTATTTATAGATGGTATAGTGGTACCCTAAAACTGAATTTTGTTTAATAAGGTTATGCAAAGGAAGAGAGCAGAATAAACTGTTAGTGAATTGAGTGAATATTTAGGACTGTAAAAACAACTGAAATAAGTGCAATAGTCTGAAATAAAGCTCTTCAGAATCAATCTTCCTTCCTTCCTTCCTTCCTTCCTTCCTTCCTTCCTTCCTTCCTTCCTTCCTTCCTTCCTTCCTTCCTTCCTTCCTTCCTTCCTTCCTTCCTTCCTTCCTTCCTTCTTTTCTTTTCTTTTCTTTTCTTTTCTTTTCTTTTCTTTTCTTTTCTTTTCTTTTCTTTTCTTTTCTTTTCTTTTCTTTTCTTTTCTTTTCTTTTCTTTTCTTTTCTTTTCTTTTCTTTTCTTTTCTTTTCTCTCTTCTCTTCTCTTCTCTTCTCTTCTCTTCTCTTCTCTTCTCTTCTCTTCTCTTCTCTTCTCTTCTCTTCTCTTCTCTTCTCTTCTCTTCTCTTCTCTTCTCTTCTCTTCTCTTCTCTTCTCTTCTCTTCTCTTCTCTTCTCTTCTCTTCTCTTTTTTTTCTAGCCACATACAAAATTATGTCCTCAGTAAAAAATTGCCAATAGTTTCCACAGGGACAGGATTTCATTTCTATGAAGTAAATTTAAGTAGGAGGATCGCATCCTTTTTTTTGTTTGTTCATTTTTTATTTGAGAACACAGTCCAAGGCACCTTGCCTGCAACAGAAACTATGGAAAAGACCAAAAAAAAAAGTTATGTCTTTTCCACATATTGTGTAACCAGTGATTTACAATGGATGTAACCTCCATATCTTCAGCAGTGTATCACAAAGGCTTGATATGACTGCATATGATTGTATTGGTCCTTATTATAAGGACCTTAAAGTTTGCTGTGTGGTCTCTTTTAGTTTCTAGTATGTCTGCATTATTAAACTGAATCAGTTACAGAGGAAAATTCAGTTTGAAACTAATGAAGGCAAATGGCAGGGTTCCTCTGGGACAACATCAACACTTGGATTTGGCCTTAGTACAAAGACTAATCACATACAGGCAGATTTCAGCATTTCTGAGCTGTCAGTTGAATGATTTCCATCATTCTTCATTATCCCATTACATATATCGGAGAAGTTTGAAAACTATCCATAAAGGCTGGCTCTTATTTGATCCCTGGGGAGTTACACACAAATGAAGAAGTGACTTGCAGGTTTACATGTGGGGCCAAACATTCTGCATAAGCATGAGAATATATCCTAATTTGTTCCCTATTCTTTTTCTTATCTTAAAGTCCTGTCAGCACTGAGATAAGAACGTTGTCTTTCACAACTTTCAAGACAAAATTCCAATATTTTCTATTATTTCTATTTATTTTTATTCCTTTCAATTCTATCTGAATTCATTTTAGTTTCCTCTCAAGGTGTGTTACAATTCCATCCTGCAACTGTACTGTTTAGCTACGAAACTTACTAGATAAATAAATAAACATGAGAAAGACTTATTTTCTTAACATTGCATTATATAATATATTTTTTTTCACTCCTATTATAACTTTGGACTTGCTTACAACACATTAGCACAGTTCAAGTAATTTAGAAGGGAATAGACCTTTTTGTTTGAGTAGCCAATATTGTCCTCCTTCTGCATCCAAACTCCTATACACATCATAACAATCCAATATAGTAACTGCTATACAAATGTGTTTTCTTATAAAGAACAGTTGTCAGCTAGTTACAAATTCTTTGTAATTTTCTCTTGAGATAAATTCACCTTTTATTATTGCCTACATTATTAATGACTTGGTACCACACAGAGCCAGAATAAGATTCAATAACCTTAAAAATAAATAAATAAAAAATTCTCCTACTCTTTCCTACCTACCTGATATGGTGGGTAGCTAACCTAGTAATTCATATTAAGAAAACAATTGTTTCCCATGTGACTAACAAGACATTAGCAAGTAGAGTGTTACTGTTTGGGGACATATTTTTTAGGCAGTCTCTAGAGTATCTAGAAAGAAGGAATAAAAATAAAATCTAAATATTTGCATTCTTTTTAATCTGGGACTTCCCTTGTTCTAATTCTGCCTTGAATGATATATTGAAATATGTTCTTTGTGTCACACTGTTCATCAACATGTCACATTGTATCATGTCACTTCATGTAGTTTGACAGATTCATCTCTAAAGCAATGCGTCATCATGTCCCTTGGCATAAGAAGATGTGAAAATATGTTCTTGTTTTGTTTACGGTAAACTCATTCCAGAAATAGAAAATAAAACAAAACAAAATGCTTTTATTTAGTTTTAGAATATTCTAAGAAGTAAATAAAGGAGAAGGATGGTGCATCCTGCATTCATCTTAAATAATAATAATAATAATAATAATAATAATAATAATAATAATAATAATAATAATAATAATAATAATAATAATAATAATAATAATAATATATGCCCAGAATGCATAATTTTATTTAGTTATTTCTTGGCTTTAGAGGATGGAATGAACATGCCAATAAGTAAGCTATAAACAACTGTTATATGTTCTATGTAGAAATGGGGAAAATATAGACTGAAAAAAAAAAGAAAAAGAAAAAAAAAAGAAAGAAAAAAAGAAAGATTAGTAGACTGAACCAGTACTAAATTTCTGTTTTCTTTGTAACACATAATTGTATTCATTTATAACATACTAATTATTTAACAATAGAGTTTATTTTCTTTTCTAGTTTCCTTGTACTAAGTTTTAGAAATTATTTCCACATTATAGTGTATTGATACAGTGTGCAATATACACGATTCGCTGATCTTTGCTGTGAGCTACTGCTGTGTGGAAATGCACTGTAAAACTACCTTAGTTGTCTGGGAAGGCCGGACACTGGCCTTCTTTGCATTACTGGTGTTTTGCAAAGGTGGACCACAGTGATGAATTTGGCTTAGTACTCACATACTTGTATATACATGTAAGTGGTCCAATTTACCACTGTACCCAGAGGTAATGGACTTTAGTCCATTAAAGGTGTAATTCCAATAAATAAATAAATAAGTAATAAAAATTTGCTTTTCATAAAGCAGAAATGTGAGGGAAAAGGCAGCCTGCCACATATCATTATGGTTCCATAACCGTCTGTTCAGCCCCCTTGGTAGTTGTATCGAATGTCTCAGGTAAGAATAGACAGCAATGATGCATCATTGCTCTCTCCCCCTGCACCAAGCTCCTTTTCTGCTTTCCACAATACCCCCCATTTGCCAGAGCACATAATTCTAAAGTTGTCTTGTGTTTTACAACAGAAAAAGCATTACTCATTTCTCAACCCTGAGACACTATAGTCAAGTTTTCAAACACATGAAAAGCAAGGAGTGGCAGCACTGGAAACTGAACTTTCCTTTGTGTTCAAACATATAAAGACAATATCTTTTCCCTAACCCAGCACAATCTATTTGTTTTAATCCTTATCTGAAGAGTTCATACTGGTGCTTGGAGGATTTGGAAGGTAATGCTGCCATCGTATACCATCTTAATGTCTACCCTCAGATTTTGGGTAGTAGTGTATGTCTGTATTAAGTGAGAGAATTAAAACTTTGTTAGACACTGGCATCATCTGTTATTTCTATATCTATTTCACCATCTCTGATGTACCACAGAGTGGGACAAGAACAAAATTACCTGAACTTAATCTAGAAACACAGAGATAGAAGTATCTACAACCTAGCTTCCAAACTCAAAGTAGATAAAGTCACCAAAATCACAGACGAATAGTATAGCTGTACTGCATCTTCAGTATATGATTTTATAGACATCTGACTGAACTGATGAATTATGCTGCAGCACCATATAGTTCTGACTTGTGGTGTTTTTCAAGCTAATATTCATCCTGAAAATTTTCATATCTATCCCTGTTTCTGCATTTCCATAGGTTGTTATCTATATCTAATTAGCTATTTTAAGCAGCTTTTGAGCATGTAAACGCAAACTCAGTGATGTTGTGATTGTAGTATGGTACCCTGAAGAAGGTTAAAAAATAATAACAATAATCAAATAGCATCACTGAGAAAATCTCCCAATTTCTCCAGCAGTCTTGAGGAATAATGCTGATTATTCTTTAACAAAGCAGGGAAACCTTTTATTTCCTTTTATTATTACATCCATCAAAAATACTGTACATCAGTCCATTATTTATAAATGCTCGTGCTGTCACTCTCAGGTTCAATTCAATGCACAAATAAGGATTGACTCATTTCTGATGTAGAAAAAATAGACAATTCTTTTTGGGAATAAAATAATAGAATTCAGGTATTGGAATGGGTTGCCCAGGAACATGGTAGAGTCACCATCTCTGGGGGTGTTTAAGAAAAGGTGCTTAGGAACAGGGTTTAGTGGTGCTTAGGAACATTGGTGGTAGTGGGATGGTTGGACCAGATGATCTCAAAGTTCTTTTCCAACCTTAATGTTTCTATGATTCTGTGATTTTACTTGATACTTTTCATGTTATCTTAGAATATATATGAATTATAATATATAATTTAATATGTATATTATATATATTTATATTTATATTTATTATAATACAATATATAATATATAATGTATAATATATAATGTATAATGTATAATATATAATATATATGATTTATATATGTATATTATATACTATAATTTTCTTACCTAGGAGATGATGTATTCTGTTTCATGTTGCTCTTACGGGGAACAGGCAGGAGACAAATGTTTTGCATATGATATTGTCAGATAGTTTTTAAGGCTATGCTGAGAAATGAGAAAGTAAGAAGAGATGGAGAAGCTCAGTTATTTGGGTGAGGACTTCATTAAGAACTGAGCTCTATGAGTCTAATACTGCTTTCTATTCTCATTTGTTCTTTGTATAATAGGAATAATGGCATCTCAATTTTATGTTATTATAGATAGTTGTTTATAGAAATAGATTTTGCTTCTACACTAAGTTGTGCTTCTGCATATAAGGTAAGTGTTCTGTTGCCATTGTTCTGTTTAACTACATTTTTTGTTTTCTTTTTTTTTTTTTCAATTAACCCTTGGTTTGATAGATGTTTCTCCCGCTTTTATGTGCTCTCTCTCTTTATGCTTATATGACATATTCTCCAGTGATCAAATATCTCTCTAACAAAAACCTCATAAAACATATAGTTATTAATTACTATTTATTATTAATAATAGTTATTAAAGTGTATTTTAGAAATCTGAATTTGATTGTTTTCCAAGTAGATCTAGTTACTGACACCATATGTTGAATCTGCATTCACATGTATGTTCATGTGAAAATATACAGAGATCTATTTTTCAACAATAATGCTTGAAATGATTTGACAGCTTCACTTAGTTCAAGATGTAGATGTCTCAAATAGAGCAAGATTCCACAAGATTTGTGCAAACAGGTAGCTGGATAGAAGAAAAAAAAATTTTTCTGGAGAAAAGACAAGAACTTTACTCTGCTTGTCTTGAAAAAACTTAAATGGGAAAAGAAAACACTGGAAATCATGGAAATGATTGTGGAACGACAAGTTTTGTTTTATTTTAGTTATTTATTTTCTTTTGTATGTAGGAAGGAAGGAAGTGGCTCACTACTGAAGACATCGTCCCTGAGGTCAAAAATGAGCAGTAACAAAATCAATGAAACATGAAATGGTATTGAGACATTGGGAAGAAGGGATTTCTTTACTCTTTTTTCTTCCAAAGAATTTGAATATATAATTTTGAATGTTAGAACCACAGAACTGTAGAATATCCTGAGTTGGAAAGAGCCCACAAAGATCATCAAGTCCAACTTCTGACTCCACACAGAACTACCTAAAAAACGAACCACATATCTAATAACATTGTCAAAATGCTTCTTGAACTCCAACAGGCTTGGCGCCATGGCCACTACTCTAGGCAGGCTGTTTCAGTGCCTAACCACTCTCTCAGTGAATAACTTTTTGCTAATGGACAATCTGAACCTTCCCTAACAAAGCATTAAACCAGTCCCTTGCATCCTATGGTCACCAGAGAGAAGAGAACAGAATTTTCCTTCATATATCCCCTCATGAGGAAATTGTGGACAGCAATGATGTCACCCCTTAGTTTCCTCTCCTCCAAGATGAAAAAAAACAAACAAGCTTTGCCTCACAAGTATGCTCTCTTTCACCATCTTTTTTGCTCTATTTTGGAGACATTTTAATGCTATTAACATTCTTCTTATATTGTGGAACCCACAACACAGTACTCAAAGTGAGGTCACACCAATATTGAGCATAGTGGGACAATCACTTCTTTTCATTGTTTAGCTCTACCCTGCATAATGTATCCCTGGGTACAAGATAAATAATGGCCATCTGTTTAATACCTTTGGTGTGGGCACCTGCCTTTTCAAAAGGCCTCCATTCTTTTCCCCCAAACATAATAAACTTAGAAACAAACTTACTCCTGACAACATAACTTTACATTGAATCAGCCCTATAAACTTTGGAGAGACCTAATGTATGGAGATATGCTTACTTGTCTTCATATTTTTTCCATAAAATAATGATTATGTTGTTGGGAATTTTTCACTAAGAACCAGTATATCTAAGCTGTGTGTACAAAGTAAGGTATAAATACTCTAAATTTAAGGAGGATGAAAAAACATCTAGGAAGTTGTTGATGGATCAGTGGTTGTTGTGGTTCCGTGAAAAAAAAAAAAAAAATCATACAAAAATCCTACCAAGGTAAAAATGGTGACACAAAAGTTCTGCACTCAAAAGATTTTCATACTAAAAAAAATAAAATAAAATAAAAATGTTATTTAAGACTTCATGATCTGGAAAATTTCATAAAGCTCTGAAAGAGAATCCTACAAGATTCTATGTGAGTACTGATGTGTCCAGAATCAACTTAATATATTGTATATTTGTACTCCACCTATAATTAACTATACGGGAAGGGAAGGGAAGGGAAGGGAAGGGAAGGGAAGGGAAGGGAAGGGAAGGGAAGGGAAGGGAAGGGAAGGGAAGGGAAGGGAAGGGAAGGGAAGGGAAGGGAAGGGAAGGGAAGGGAAGGGAAGGGAAGGGAAGGGAAGGGAAGGGAAGGGAAGGGAAGGGAAGGGAAAGTGGTAGCAACAAAAAATAAAACCCAACCAGGCACATTCCAGGGGGGATTCACATAAAAATGGTTTATACCTGAAGGAATGTATTTTAATTAAAATGTTGTTTTAATTATCTGAACATCACATTCCACTTCATCAAGATGTTTTCTGGTGGTATGAGATCTTTCATATGCCCATAAGGCTGGTTGAGTATGTGGTCCTCTCCTGCTAGGAACCTTATCGGCTTTTCAGAAAGATAAAGTGGTTCTTTGCACATAACTGAATTACCTTCCTAGGGTGCTCCTTTTTACCTTCTGTCACAGCCTCTTTGCCTGGAAAAAGAGCCTGAAGTTTTTTTGACATTCAGAGGATTTTGAAAATTGATCTCAGTGGATCATGTGCAAAAGGAGAGATAGACAGGCTCTTTGAAGGTCACAGAAAGGATATTTGAATCTTCAGCTTTTTAATAATCAAATGGATCTGTTAAGTCCTATGGAGGAGTAAAAAAATATATGTATATATATCACTCCTCTGTTAAATTGACAGTCCATATGATCTACATTTTACACCCTTTGACAAAGGGAAAATGCTCCTGTTCATGTGTTGTGCATGTTAATTCTATGGTAAGAGTCCCTTAGCTTCAAAGAGTACTACTGTGATTTCAGTTATGCAGAATCTAGAGTGTATAGAACACTAATCCTTTAGTCATTTAGTGCTTTTCTGATGGAAAGTAGACATGATACAATTTCCATCACCCTGACATCATACTGTTAATCTTGCTCACTATTATTTTCAAGCCTAGTCTAGGGACAAGAACCTTATTGTACTGGGCATTGTACATGTTTAGGGAACAAAAGAGAGTTTCTTATGTAAAGTAGAACTCCATTCTGAGTGTAGGGCAAGAGGAAGTATATGTTTTCAGATTAGAGAGTTACAGGGAAGTAAAAAACATAAAAACATAAAAACATAAAAAAACATATGGAGGTACAAATTTGCACAATCAACTGATTCCAACATTGCTATTACTTTCCGGAAAATCAGTCTTTTTGATAGTACCTGAGTTACACAGACACACATTATCTTTACTTTTTATTGTATTCTCTTTCTATAGTTTTCAAAAAAAGAAAAAGTAAGAAAGAAAAAAAAACCACTGTGATAGTGTGGTAATGTAGTGAAAATAGATGGAGCTGGCTTCACCAGTTCTTCAATCTTTGGAAAGACTGCACATGAGAGAAGATGCAGGAACTACATAAAGAATGGTGGAAGACAGATAAATCCTCTGATGTGACTAGCTTTGTCATTATAACTACATTACAGATGAGAAAAACAATGCAGTATACACATTTTAAGTGAAATCACCAACAGCACAACAGCAGATAAAAGGAAAAAAACAACAACAACAAAACAATAACAACAACAAAAAACCACTATTGTTGCAGTATGTATTCTTCTAGTCAGGACTAAACTCTCTATAACTGTATAAATGTATAATAAACTGTATAATATAAAGCTCCTCATTATAACTAATAAGACATGTCAGCTAATGGTGTCCATGATCAAATAAAAGTTTCTGTTTAACAAGACAGTATAAAATAATGTGTCTTATTACGAGGCAACACTTGCTCATTATCTGATAATCATCAGGAAAGAAGTCAATTTCATGGACTGAACTCATATTCTTTTAAAAAGTATTTTAATGTGACTATCAACAAATAGCTTCTGTTTTTTATTCGTAGGACTGTGTCACCAATAACTTTGATAATGGATGTGTCAGAATCAATCGTGTTTTAGATGTACATGCAGTGAAGTGATAGGATGAGTCACTGGGTATCCTTGTAAAATTGTGCTTTCCGTCAAACAATAGAAATCAATTCCTCTTTAGGTATCAAAAAATCCCACAGTCTGGTTCAAATGACCTGGTGATATATAGCTAAAGAGAACAAAAAAAAAAGGGGGGGGGGGGGGGGGATTGAAATACAGCAGGGTTCTGTCAAACATTATTTATTTTCTTTTTGAAGTTAAACAGTACATACCAAAGCTTTGGCTAGAATACCTTTTTATACTGATGGTTCTATGAATTTAATTTCTTTGTTTTGGAGAAATGGGACAAACCATGAACTATTAAGAGAAACTCAACAATTTTCTATGCTTAATATTCTTCCAGACAACTTTTTTTGTTTTTTCATGGTCACTTATGCAACTTTTTTTTTTTTTTTGATCCATGTCTGGATGATTCCAAAACACCACAAGAATTTTCAAGATAACTGCATGAACACTCATTATATAAGATCTTGTGCACAGCACACCTAGAATTACAGGAACATTTTGCAAGGAAATATTGCAAATCGTTTGATGTGACATTCTGATCTAGGACATAATTTAGAAAATAATTTTTTAATTTTTAATTAAATTTCAGAACAAGTTTCATATGGTATGTGTTTGTCCTCATTGGTTACTACTACTATCCACAATCCTCCTTGTGGATAACTTGATTATCCACAATTGCTTTTATATTTCTTAAGAATATTTATTGTGGCTGATTTTATGAAAAATTTTCAAAGTTAAATGAAAATTCCAATCAAGGGTTTCACTTTTACTTTACTTGACTAGATCCAATTCACAATTTAATTCAAAAGTTTAGTTGGACAAAAGTGTGGCCAGCAGGGCTACGGAAGTGATTGTCCCCCTGTACTCAGCTCTGGCAAGGACGCACCTCAAGGGCTGTGTTCAGTTTTGGGCTCCTCACTACAAAAAGGCCATCGAGGTGTTCAAGCGAGTCCAGAGAAGGTCAACAGAGAAGTGCAACAGAGTGAGGGGTCTGGAGAACAAGTCTTACAAGGAGGAGCTGAGGGAGCTGGGATTATTCAGTCTTTAAAAAGAGGAGCTCAGGGGCAACCTTATTGCACTCTACAGACACATTAGAGGAGGCAGTAGCGAGGTGGGGGGAGGGGGTGGTCTATTCTCCCACGTGCTTTGTGACAGGACAAGAGGGAATGGGCTAAAGTTGCACCAGGGAAGGTTTAGGTTCAATATTTGGAAGAACTTCTTTACTGAAAGGGTTGTTAGGCATTGGAATAGGCTGCCCAGGGGAGTGGTGGAGTCACCATCCCTGGAGGTTTTTAGAAGACATTTAAGATTTAGAGCTTAGTGATATGGTTTAATGGAGGGCTTGTTAGTGTTAGGTCAGAGGTTGGACTAGGTGATCTTGGAGGTCTCTTCCAACCTAGATGATTCTGTAAAAAAGTGTTACTGAAAAAAAAAAAAAAAAAAAAAAAAGGATTCTGTTATGCTGTAAAGTACTTGCTGATCTCAAAAACACCCACCCTGTAATTTGGTTGTTCTTTTGGCTCCAGCTGGGTATCTTTATAAACTAACTCACCGAGCATGACATAACTTTAAGGCACTTAAAGTTATGTTATGTCATGGAAATAGTATCAATGGAGAGATATAAGCTCCTTCCTTCACATGATTATATAGGACTTTTACATTAGATATTCGTAGTCATCTTTTAACTTTGGAGATAGCAGTTTACTTTTTATTAACTAATAGATTAAGTGTCATCAGTTACCTCATGTAGCTCATGAGGCAGTTTTCTTTTAAAGTTGCTTCTGTTTTCAGATAGTTAGATTTAAGACATTGACCAGATATTTTGTTATATTTTAAACATCTGTCTATAGCCTACATTTTATCAAAATAATAGAAAAAATACCAAAGATTCCATGAGATAAGCTATTCATGAAGTATCTCCAACGTAAAATCTAAACTGTAATCAGAGATATAAAATAGAATCATAGAATATCCCAAGTTGGAAGGGACACATAAGGATCATCAAGTCCAACTCCTGGCACTACACAGGTCTACTCAAAAATTCAGACCACGTGACTAAGTGTACAGTCCAATTGCTTTTTAAATTCAGACAGGCTTGGTGCAGTGACTACATCCATGGGGAGCCTGTTCCAGTGTGCAACCACCCTCTCTGTGAAAAACCTCTTCCTGATGTCCAGCCTAAACTTCCCCTGCCTCAGCTTAACACCATTCCCGTGGGTCCTATCACTAATGTTTGCAGAGAATAGGTCACCTGCCTCTCCACACACCCTTGTGAGGATGTTGTAGGCCACCATGATGTCCCCCTTCAGCCTCCTCTTCTCCAGGCTGAACAGGCCTGAATAATCATTATTTCAAAAGTTTTGATCTTCATTTTCTCTCAGCCTTTGAAACCTGGAATTTCATCCACCTTTACCAGGTAACCCAAGAAAAGCTGATAACCACTTTTTTTCTCTCTCTCTCTTTTTTTTTTTTTTTTTTTCTGTAAAAAATAGAACTCAGTATTGTAGTATCTCATACATAAGAAGGCAGTGCTGTGCAGTTTCTGAAGAAGCCATTGTACACTTTAGGGAGTTAAAGATAATATTTCAGTCTGCACTTTTTTGATTCTACATGAAAGGTTATTTTAAGCTTTTTCCTCACTTCTCTGGCAAAGATACATAGCTGCCACTAAGTACAAGGTTCACTATAACAAAGATAAATGAAGTGTAAGGTTTTATCAGGCCTTTCAAAATATCCTGAGAGTCAAGAAAATATGATCAGTACGTGTATTAGGTGAGTGGTGGTCTTGATGAGAAGGCTAAGAAATAGTTTTGTCATAATATTACATGTGTCAAAGAAGGTACAGTAGGAAAAAAGCAAGTATAGCAGGAAAATAGTTCATATATTGGCATTAAGAATTATGTACTAAATAGCTCATTCTAAAAAGCTATTTAGACCTTTAATGATTAAAATTAGTATGGTGAAGATCTGAAAGAAATTGCTTACCTGTTTGACTAATATCAGTCAGATAAGCAATCTGTTCTGGCAGACTAACAAGAGCCGAGATAATTATTTTTTGAGAATTGAAAGCATCCCTTTTTTATTATTATACAAACAGTAAGAGAAAAATACACCTACAGGGAATATCAGTGTTGTTTTTCAATTAGCTCAATCAATCAGAATAAACATGGTTAGTCAGAATAGATTTATGGCCCAGGTCATCATATATCATATTGCACAATGGAATATTTCTACCTTTATGAAGTGGTTAATGAAACTGTGTATAAAACAGCCCATTTCTTCCTGTCTCTGCACTGGTTAAAAATCAAAAGCATTCTGTAGGGTCATCTAAACCTGAAGTTATGTCTTAAAGTGTAGATCATTACTCAATTACTCAGAAAAAGTAAAAGGTTTATGGATCTTTCATGTTAATTTCAATGCTACTTTATTTATTTATTTATTCATTTCATGAGATTATGAACAACAAAAAGGAAGAAAAGTTCCTAATGTAGTCTCACAAAAATTACAATTTCCTCATATTCCTGGTCATATGTATCTTATTTGGCTGTCTTTGTACACTGAAGAACAACAAAATAGGCAAGTGACCTTGACTCTTTGTGGATCCTTATGACATATGACACCAGACAATGGAATGTAGATGTAGAACATTGGCAATTTGTTGACTCCTGGTTTCATTAAAGGACTTTTTATTTTTAGCCTTAAGAAAGTTAAATATAAACTTTTATTTCAAGAGCATTAAAACAGAATTCCCTGTGAGTTGGTCCCCCATGATAGATTTCTTTCTGTGTTAGTAAGACATTTAACAATATGTCATGTAAAACAAAGAAAAAATATTACTGAAGGTGCATTTCTGCTCTCCTTTACACAGATGAAACTCCCATTGACTTCAGTGGGAATTAAAGAGGATGAAACTCAGAGCAAAATTTGATGATGTATGTGTATGTCCAACCAAGAATGGCCATCTGTTAAAAAGTGTACAATTAATGGCCTTACTGTCTGAAAATTGAAATGATGATATAAGTGTTGCTACTTTTAACTTTGTCCCTGTAGTGTTTTTTTGTTCTTGGGGGAATAGAGAGAGGTAGGTTTGGTTGCATGTTTTTTTTTTTTTGTTTGTTTGTTTGTTTTTATGGTTTGTTTGTTTTGCTTCCGTTGTAGTTTGTTTTGTTTTGTTTTGTTTTGTTTTGTTTTGTTTTGTTTTTCCCCCTGGTAGGCTCAGTTAAATCATGCAGTCTATTTCCCTTTCTCCTCTTGAAAAATGGAGCGATTCTGTCACTTAATGGTTCAAATAATTTTCTTTTCAAACTCACATAGGACACTTAAAATATATCTCTAAGTTTTTCTCCTTGACAAATAGTTTTAGAGAAATAAAGTTATTTATTTTGCAATAGGAAGCCAATTGTTTAACTCTCAGCAAAGATATATTACTCATATAGGAAACTAATTGGCTTCATATGATACCCTTAAAGAACACTGACTAGAATTGTATGCATCCCATTTAAGCACTGCACTGGAACTTCTTTATATTGGCTTGTTTGAGTCCAAGCACTTTAGTGGATGTAAGGGAAGTTGTTTCCCTCATCAGAAGACCTAGGAATGGTTCTTAAGAATGGATACTACTAGAACAACAAATGGAGATTTTTCTTTAATTTTGTTGGTAAAATTGGTACATTGAATGCAAGGACCTTCAGTTGCAATTTCCAAGACAACTAGATTCCTTATACAGTGTGCCACTTCTGATAATATGTTCATAAAGTTTCAAAATAGGACAAAGTGTCTTTTACAAATAACAATATTTTTTCCTACTATTTGGAGGCAGACAACTCGTGCCAATCACAAATCCTTGGAAAAATATTATTAGCAGCCCCAGTATAATGAAAAACATTGAAAATTCACGTCTATGAAACATAACAGAGATGTGAGATACATATTGAGAAAGTCTCAGGGAAGTTAAATAAAATTCCTAATTTTGAAATGTGGAAAAAAAAATAAAATGACAAAGGTTGAGGAATAAATATCGGACTTAAATACCTAGTAGAATTATTCTGCTACCTATCACTTGTAGCATCTATGCAGGTTGGTATCTTTAATACAAGTCATATGAACTTAGATTAAACAGAAAAATAAACACAATGCAATCTACTAATCAGTAAGTAGTAATAATTTCCCATTGTCCAGCAATCAATGCCTGGCAAGACTATTGCTGTACCTAGTACTTTAAATACCTGTTAGCCAAAAACGAAAGTGCTATTGCTGCTGTGATTAAGACTTAAAATACTCAAACACTTGTGTCAAAGCAAGATGTGTGTATTCACTTCAGGGATATGAAATAGTATATTCAGTAGCCATAGCTGAAAGACTGAACATTATAGAGAGTTATTTTTGTGCAGCCACAGATTGCACTACATATACTTACATGTACAGGTACATTTAAAACAAAGATGAGAACAGAAATTAATTCTTTAATATCTGAGGGTAACTGACTTCATTTAAAACAAAAAAGCACTTTAGTTTCAGCACATACAATGTAAACAGACTTCTAACTCTCAATACATATTGACTACTAGTAGAGTAGTGAGGAACATAGTCAATTGTGTGAATATATAATTGTAAGTGAACAGCGCATTTACAGAGCTGTAAAAAAATAGATTTTTGTATAAAAGTTTAGAATACAAAACAGTAAGAAAAAAAATGAGAAAATTATATAGATTGTTATGAAAATGATGGATTTTATTGATGTGGTGCTGATTAAACAGGGTTAAAATTAGGCCTGATTTAAGTAAATTCCCACAGTAAATATGAAACAGTCATCATATAATAGAATCCATTGAAATCATCCACCCCTAGCTAATTTTTACAGCAATTCAGCATATGCTGGTGTTTTGAGGGTTAAGTCATAGTCAGCACACTGTAGTTAAGCTCAATGGAAAGGAAACTTGAACAAAGAAAGATCAAGTTTTCCTGTGAATTTCTGCCTCACAGCTAAAATCAGTTTGTGCCAACATATGAAAGTTTCTGTGATTAAGCCCCAAAGCACAAAAATACCAATTAATTATGATGATTGGATATGTCTTCATTAGCAGCCTATAAATAAATCATAGAGAGCCCTGCACAGCCGGTATTTCTGCTGCACTATAGAGAAAAAAATCCTTCAGGACACTTTGGTAACCATCTAATTAATTTTAAATTTCATTATAATTTGACATTTGTACCATATTATGGAACCTTGAATACTTTCTTGTGTTTATATAAACTTATATGCATGTATACCCAGATATATTTACTAGGGTATATTGAATATCTATTTCTGCTGCATAAAGAAAAGGTCTCTAGATTCAAGACTGAAATATATCTATTTTTGTTTTGATATCACTGTAAGTACTCATTTGGAGTAAATCTTTTTGGTAGCATTAAACATTTATAACTAAATGACTTTGTTTTGATTTCCTCTCCCCTTTATCCTCTCATCTGTGTCAATGATGTATGCATTTCTGGGTGGTAGAAGAAGAGCATATGGCACTTCGCAGAGTTTGTAGTTGAGTGTGCTCATTAACAGGTCATACAGACACATGGCAGTGAATCTGTGGTGTGAAACAATGGATAACCTAAGGGAGTCACTTTGACATAACTTGAGTCTGATCCTGTGAGGTGGGCACTCAATTAGCAATTGGATAATACAACAAGTAGTCTTGGAATACATCTTCTCAGTTAAGTCCCTCCAAGAAAAATTAGTCCATGAGCTCATGATAAGCCAGATCTTGAAGAAAAGAGGAAGGACCAGAGAAATCTCTTTAAAAGCATTCTGAAAATGTTCATCTTTTCAAAAGTTGCTCTGAACACAAACGAGGATGTATCCTTTCAGCAGTCTTGTGCTTAACTAATAGTTTGTTCATCCCTACCAAAATCTATCTCTAACCTTTCTAATATGCCAGTCACCATGATGTTTAGCTGTCATTACAACATCACTACAGGAAACCATAGTTTAACTTGTGCACCTTTCCAAAACATCCCTCTATTTAGTGACTACCTCCAAGAAATTTTACTCTGCAAAATACCATTTTTTTGCCATTTGATTCAGATGCTAATATTGACTCAATATTACATGAAAAGATTCCAAATAATCTGCCAGTAAACAATCTCTAATCTTTCCCTTCATGTTAGTAATTGTTTTCTGGTAAGACAAAATTCTGTGCTCAGTTGTTGACACTTTTCTGTTTTTCCACCATGCAATCTTATGCTACAGAGTTGTTCTTTTAGTTTTGGTCACATATGTCAGCACAAATCCACGTTCTACTCTTCTGTCTTACATTTCCTCAAAACCTTTTCTACTTGCTTGATTGTCCTCTACAATGAACTTGACTTCAGAGCAGCACAGTGCTCTGAACCCTTTTCTAGTTTCTGAATAACAAAATGTGCACCCCTGTTCACTCCAGTTTCTATAACTTCTACCTCTTTTGCTCAGTGTCAGGCTTAAAGAGCTATTTTAAAAGACATTCATACTTCAAGATTAAGCTTGTTGGATGTCTGACTGCAAATAACATGTAAGGTTTTTTGTTTCTTTGTTTGTTTTAATACCAGAGAGAGATTGTTTAACATCTGAGGAAAGCTAGTCAGCCAAGAAGGTCTTCACTTCTAGTTAGACAACAGTCCCCTACTCTTCCAAGGCAAAAACCTGGCAAGGACCTTAATTCAGTGAAAATAAATAAATAATAACTGAAGAGCATGAATGTCAAAAACAATAATCCTGAAAACTCACTTTCTATTGCTGACTATCTAATAATTGCTTAACTATATAGGTACACTAATGAGAAGTTTGTTCATTCTACTGTTTACTTTTAAAATCTCTGGATGCTTCACATCATGCTAAAGTACAAAATCCACTCCAGACTTGGTAACAGTCAGCAATTCTGTAACTTCATGCAAAAATTCAGTGCTCTATACAGGGAAAGGAAGAAAAATAAAAAATAAAATAAAATAAAATAAAATAAAATAAAATAAAATAAAATAAAATAAAATATAAAATGAAAATGAAAATGAAAATGAAAATGAAAATGAAAATGAAAATGAAAATGAAAATGAAAATGAAAATGAAAATGAAAATGAAAATGAAAATGTCCAGCTACTGAATATTCTGTCAGGTAAATCAAGAACAGGACACAATCTCTACAAACAAATCTACAACGGTTAGTAAATAGGTACAAAATCATACTTATTTTTCTCCATTTGAAAGTGCAATATAAAATTGCTTTTTTAGTATTTTCAAAGCTCTTACTCCAATTGTCTTTTCTTTTTAAAACCTGTTGATTCAGCTCATGAAAATTACAGACAAATACTTGGCTATTTATTATTATTCCACAGCTAGAGGCCTCTTACATGGATACCATCCACCTACTTGGGAAATGTACTTCTACCTGAAAACACGTTCAAATATTTCTTTTCTTTCAAAGTTGGAAGTCAAAAAAGGTAGGCTATTTAGGTATCCAAAAAAGGTAGGATATTTACATTTCCTGTAAATGTCCAAAATAATAAAAATTTTTATCCATTCATCCATTCAGGGTGAATCACTGACATAGGTTGCACAGAGAAGATGTGGATGCCCCATCCTTGGAGGTGTTCAAGGAGAGGTTGGATGGGGCTTTGAGCAACCTGGTCTAGTGGAAGGTGTCACTTCCCATGGCGGTGGGGGTGGAGAAAAATTGTCTTGAAGGTTTTCCTACTCAAACCATTCTTTGATTCTGTGACTCTATGATGGGACTTGGTACATCAGGTTGATGGTTGGACTTGATGATCTTGAAGGTTTTCCAATCTAGTTGATTCTATCATACCTAGTTGGGTCTATGATTAGAACCAACTTTAGATTAGAACCATTAACATTATTAGACATCTATTTTATGCAGCTAAATAAACTTTGTCATTGATTACAAATTAAAGAGCATAATTTAGGAGTACAAAGTGATGGATCACTGAAAATACTTTAAAAAAATACTAGCTAAAATATATTTTTAATTTAACACAATTTCAAAATATCTAAACAATTTTCTTTTAAAGGAAATTTCTCTCTCTTGTGAAACTAATCAGAGAAATTTCAGCTCTTTGCATCAAAGCTTCCAAAGAAAATTTCAGAAACAGAAAAAATATATAACTGAAAGCATCCTGAAAGTTCAGTGAGACCATTTCCTAATACAATAGTTTAAATTCCTGGCTGATGAAAAATGGCCAAATTATGTTAAAGTCAATTGAACTGTATCGAGATATACCAGCAGAAAATTTGGCACACTAAATAGAATACTAGTTTTCCTCTGGATCCAGAGATCTGGGTTTACCTTTAAGTTTCAGCCCATAAATTAAAAACAAAACAAAACAAAACAAAAGACTTCAACTTTTTTTCCTGCTCAATGGATATACTATATCTCTTTTCTCCAGGCTCTCCAATCAATTTTCATTAAGGCTTTCCTGACTGAATTTTTTCTTCTATTTCTGTAGTTACTATTCAGTCTTTGAGAAACACAGTGTTGTATATTACCAGTGAGAAACACAGTGTTGTATATGTATAATGTACATATACATTGTATATTACCAGTATAATGATGCTAGGAGTTGTGTAGGAGTCAAAATACAACACCAACAGTTTATAACACTTCATGAACATTTCTAAGATGCATTAACTTATTTCTCTAAACTGCTGCTGATACCATTGAGAACATACAGCATGACCAAAAAGCACTTGCTTCAGCAGCTTGAGCCAGAAGAATTACACATATTATTGCACAATATTAGGGATTCTGTTTGTATCACTGTAGATTAAGCACAAGAGAATGGCATAGCTGCCATTCCTGGTTAAATTTCAAGCCCTAGTAGGAATCATTACACATTTTTTATTCAGCTATACATATACATATTGAAGTATACGTACAGGTGTGTGTTTGTGTGGCCAGAGAAGGATAACAACATCAGGAGTATGCCATTATAATACTTATTTTTTTTTCCTCATATTTATAAAAGGGATGTGTATATGAAGGGTGGCCATTTTGACGGAGTTCAGGCAGTCAGCTGTTGACATGATTTTGTCACTGTACAACACCAGACAGCAGAAGAGGAGAGACATTTCAAATCTAGGCCTATAATGTCATCATTCATCCTGTGGGAAACAATTATAATAAAAAAAAAATATTTATCCTAAAAGAGAGAAGGAAAAAGTTAAGAAACATAAAAAGCAAAGTAGTTGAAATAGAAAATGTTAGGAAGTTTCACTGTAGTTTCTTGGCTTTTCTTTTTTTTTTTTTTTTTCTCCTTTCTAAGGACATTTTCTGTTAGAGGTTTTTAAATGACATTTATCATTTAGGATTTCCCTATTCTTTAGGAAAAAGACACTGAGATAGACTGTTTCTGATGTTGTAGTTGTTATTGAAGTCTGAGCCTGTGTCCTCTGGACAAAATAAGATAATTCCACATAAAGAAAACTCCAGTAATGTTAGGAAATAAGACTTTAGTTGCTTAAAAAAAAAAAAAAAAAAAAAAAAAAGTTTTTAGTTGCTTAAAAAACAGGCCCAGTGCTGGGCCTAATTGGCTTTCCAAAACGTGGGCAATGTTTTCTGGCTTTTGCATGTTAAAGCCATTGCTTTTAGTTCCTTTTTCTGCCCAAATTATTAAGAATTGTGTTTTCATCTGTTAACAAACTGTTAACAAACTACAACGGCAAAAACAATGCAGACAGAAAAAATGAAGACATCAGTAGGCTTTTTTTTGTGTAAGCTAAATAAAACAAGTCTTTCTGTACACAACTTTCTTGCAGAACTTACAAACATTACTTTGAACAAACAAATACTTACTATAAACTCTTTTATATAGCAGAGGTTGCAAGGAGCAAAGCAACATGTTTTTGCTTTCTCAACCGTCTATTTCTAGTCAAAGCTTAAAATGGATATCTCATGCATATATATTGAAAAAAAAAAACCAAAAACAAAAACAAAAACAAAAAACTGGCTAGCCACTAGAAAAGACTAGGATTGAGATAGTCATCTTTTGATGTTTTATTTTATTAACCCTACTAATATTTCTTATCTTCCTACAGCATCATGAATCATCTCTGGTTATGACTACATAGCTCCCCACAGAGCTCTGTGAAAAGCTGCATATGCAAAACAATAACAGCTAAATTTTCTTCAATGCTGATGCCAAGAAAAATGAGACCTATGCATTTTTGCACAGTGCCGTGTCAGGATTGTGCTGAGGAAAACTGACAGATTAGCACATAATAGTTTGGAGGAAAAGGAGAAATGCCTCTTTAAAATTTATTTTCTGTATGCTGAATCATTTCTGAGACCTTTAACCCCCTTTAATTTGCCTGATTGTTTTTTATTACTGTTTATTGATATTGATGAATACGTATGTCGTGGCTTCTGGAATTGTCAATATGCTAAACAGAACCGATGGTGATACCAAGATAAACTTGTAATGTTTATTACACTGAAATATAGAGTTAAAGGAAAAGAAATATTTTGTGCTGTGCTCCCTGTATGGAAGCAGGATCAAATGTCTTCATACATCCTTAACAAATGATCCATTACCTCAGAGAAAAAAAAAAATATATATATATGCATATATATATATATGCATATATAAAACTAGTGATGGATACTTCATAATTTATGTAACCTCCATGCCAACATAAATACTGAGCTTTTAAGAGCAAAATCTATCAACAAATGTTTTCCTAACTTCAACCAATTTGTTTCCTTTTTTTTTTTTTTTTCATATGGACCAAAATAACCTGACAAGTTACTGTGCAATAAAGCATCTCTATTTGGTTGATAAATCTGAATTCTTTACATTATCCAAGAAATTCCTGATGTCAGAAATTAAAGTCATATACATAGATTATATGTATAGGGTTTTTTTTCAATAAGTAAAAGTTTTCTTTTGTGTTTGTTTGTGCCTTCTTTTGTGTTTGTTTGTTTGTTTCCTGGGGACAAAAGGATTAAAGAATACACAAGGATTCTAATTAGTACATAACTTATTTATTCCTGGTGTTTACCATGAAGGTTGGTACAAATAAAACTTCCTTTACCAATCAAAAATACATGAAAACAATAAACATGGTGACATTTTGATTTGAATTGTACTGTAAGCCAGCACCTTCCCCCCTCCATGATGTCTGATTTTAGCAGCTGTTACAGGAAAGATAATTTCTGTTATGTTTTCCTTACAGAGGAAAGGTAAATAATAACTTTTTTTTTTTTTTTTTAATTTCATCTGGTAAACTAGCTACTAAATTTCATACCTCTAAACATTAAAAATTGCTCTTATTCCTTCAATGAAAGTAGTTTTTTAATGAACTAAAAATCATATACTATATGATTTAAATATATATATAGTGTATATATATATATATATATATATATTCATATATACTATATTATTTAATGAACTATAAATCATATACTTAAGTATTCTTGCAGGCACTTAACATGCAACACTTGACTAACTAACTTAGATTTCTCTGACCTGTCCTGGAAGTGTTTATGTTAGTAAGTATTCAATGATTTGTTTTCCAAATCTGGCTGTTAGGAAACATTTAAAATACTTATTTCACTTTAATGTAAAAATAAAACAAAAAGATGACTGTATATGGGAAAGAAAAAGGGAAAGCAAAAATCATCATCCATTATCTCACTATTTGAAGTTATGTGAGACAAAAAAGAGAGAGAAAGAGAAAGAGAAAGAGAAAGAGAAAGAGAAAGAGAAAGAGAAAGAGAAAGAGAAAGAGAAAGAGAAAGAGAAAGAGAAAGAGAAAGAGAAAGAGAAAGAGAAAGAGAAAGAGAAGAAAAAGAAAAGAAAAAGGAAAATGAAAAGAAAAAGGAAAATGAAAAGAAAAAAAGAAAAAGAAAAAGAAAAGAAAAGAAAAGAAAAGAAAAGAAAAGAAAAGAAAAGAAAAGAAAAGAAAAGAAAAGAAAAGAAAAGAAAAGAAAAGAAAAGAAAAGAAAAGAAAAGAAAAGAAAAGAAAAGAAAAGAAAAGAAAAGAAAAGAAAAAGAAAAAGAAAAGAAAAAAGAAAAAAAGAAAAGAAAAGAAAAGAAAAGAAAAGAAAAGAAAAGAAAAGAAAAGAAAAGAAAAGAAAAGAAAAGAAAAGAAAAGAAAAGAAAAGAAAAGAAAAGAAAAGAAAAGAAAAGAAAAGAAAAGAAAAGAAAAGAAAAGAAAAGAAAAGAAAAGAAAAAAAGTATTGAAAAGCATTTATCTCCTCAAAACCATGAGAGTCATCTTCACAGCACACATAAAGCAGTCTCTATCTAGAAGTAGGTGTCCTGAAACCAGAGATATCTTCAGTAGTGGAAAAAAATCATTTCTGAGAGGAAGAAACCTCTATGGTCCAACTCGTCTGTATATTGTGAATTGCAGTTTTGGATTTAGACAAGTAGTTGTGTCTACACAAGAGGTTAAAAGGTGCCCATGAACATTACTAAGCTCTTCAGTTCACAGAAACAACATGGTCTAAGTCAAGGCAATGCCTTCCGTAGATCTCCAAAGCAGGATGACTGCTTGCAAATCACATAACAGAAATAGTCCCTAGAACATTTTACATCGTAAACTGTGTCTGGGAATTGTGTGAGAGAATGTTAATTGCATGTGCAAAACATTAGTAACAGTTTATTAGTACAGACAATCTTGTCTTGATGCCTGGGAAAATTCTCAGGCATTATTTGATTTATTATTATAGATGTGGTCTTTACTTTCACCAAAGACCAACATTATGTGCTAAAGTGTTATCACAGTATTCTGGAAGCAGGGGTAGCATATGTAATATATTCAGAGCAAAAATATAAACAGAAGTGTATTATTGGATTTATTAGCACAACTTTGGGATTGAGCTTCTGAGACTTTGCTCAAACTGCACCAAACTGTTGTGTGATCTTGTGTTAGTACATCAGGTCATATTTTTCCATCTACCAAATAGAAATGCTGTTGCTTTTCTGCCTGACAAAGGTATTGTGAGCTCAGTAGTTGAGGCTGGCTGCCTCGGAGCCGGAGCAGTGTAGTGTCTGACCATGAGTTACAGGAGGATCTCAGGCCCTTGCTTCATCAGGGAAGGCCCAGGACAGCAGTGCGACCAGGCTGCACCTGCCATCACTCACAAGAGAGGCTGACAGGGAGTGGAATTTGCCAGAGTCATGGTGACTGCACCCTCTGCCTAGAAAAGGCCACCAAGGGGGCGGCAACCTGTCACTGCCCACTGTGAGCAGTTGTGTGTGGCAGGGTGCGGGAGTTCCACACCAGCTCTTTGCAGTCTGCAAGATTGCACACCTACTATGGTGTCTACTCAGTAGAGAGCTCACTCCAAAAAGACTGTGGGGACCCAGATGGAGGGCCTGCCCAGAGACGCAGCTGTTCAGGCCTCTGGTTGCAGGGAGGGCCTGAGCCTGCTGCTCCGGGGGTAGAAGGGCAGCAGGGAGATCGCCTGTTCTCAGAGGGAAGGTCTGTTCACCATGGTGGCTGAGCTCAGGGAGGAGGTGGAGAGACTAAGGAGCATCAGGGTGTGTGAGCAGGAGATTGACTGGTGCAGTAACTCCCTCACGTGCCAGAGGGAAGGGCGCCAGGGAAATGCCCCCAGAGGGTGGTGGTGATCCTGCCCTGTTACTGTCAGGCAGAGGGAGGGATCCAAAAAGATGAGGAGGGTTGGAAGCGAGTACCACTTCGATGTTGTGGGCAACCCCCTTCCCTACCTACCTTTCTTCCCCAGGTGCCCCTCCGTAATAGGTCTGAGGCCCTGGATCTTGAAGAAAAGGTAGGCAAGGGTGTGATGGAAGGCCCGCCTATGAGGTCACACAGAAAGAGACAGTCAACTCCATGCCTCAAGACTGCCTCTGAAAAGAAAGAAAGAAGGTTAATTGTAGTAGGTAATGCCCTTCTGAGAGGAATGGAGGGCCCAATGTACAGAGTTGACCCTCACCAAAAGGAAGTCTGTAGTCTACCTAGAGCCTGGATCAGGGATATCACCAGGACACTCCCCAGCCTGGTATGCTTGACAGACTACCACCTGCTGTTGATCTTCCAGATAGGTGGGGAGAAAGCTGCATCCCGTAGTCTGAGGGGAATTAAGAAAGACTTCAAGGCCTTGGGACAGTTGGTGCAAGTGCACAAGTCATTTTCTCTTCCCTTCTTCCATTCTGGGGTGATGACATGGGACAAAATAGAAGGATCCAGTTCATAAATGATTGGCTATGTGACTTGTGCTTTTTCTGAGCTCAAGAACAGAGCATTCCAATAGGTAGGAAGTCAGAAAAGAGAGCCAGGAGACCTGCATGGTTAAACAGGGAACTGCTGGATAAAATCAAGTGGAAGGGGAGAGTCTATAGATCATGGAAGGAGGGGCTGGCCACTTGGGAAGAATATAAAGCTGTTGTCAGGGAATGTAGGGAGGCAACTAGGAAAGCTAAGGCCTCCCTAGAATTAAACCTTGCAAGAGGGATCAGGGACAACAGAAAGGTCTTCTTCAAACACACTGCAGATAAAATTAACACTAGAGGCAATGTAGGCCCAGTGATGAATGAGGTGGATGCCCTGGTGACAGAAGAGAAGGTGGAGTTATTGAATGCCTTCCTTGTCTTTGTCTATAATGCCAGAGGCTCTACTGAAGAGCCCCATACACCTGAGGCCCCAAAGTCGGAATAAAGGAGGATTTTACCTTGGTTGATGAGGGCTGGGTTAAGGACTGATTAAGCAAGCTGGACATCCATAAGTCTATGGGTCCTGGAGAGCCACAGGGCAAGAAAGAGGACCCGAGTAACTATAGACCGGTCAGCCTCACCTCCATCCTTGGTAAGGTGATGGAACAACTTATCCTTGGCATACTCTCTAGTCATATCAAGGATAAAAGAGTCATTAGGGGCAGTCAACATGGCTTCACCAAGGGGAATTCAAGCTTGACCAACCTGATAGCCTTTTATGAGGATATAACCAGGTGGACAGATGATGGAAAGGCAGTGGATGTGGTGTATCTTGATTTCAGTAAAGCTTTTGACACTGTCTCCCACAGCATCCTCACAGCTAAACGGAGAAAGTGTGGTCAGGATGATCGGGTAGTGAGGTAGACTATAAACTGGCTGAATGGAAGAAGCCAGAGGGTTGTGGTTAATGGGATGGAGTCAAGTTGGAGTCCTGTATCTAGTGGAGTCCCTCAAGGGTTGGTACTGGGACCAATGTTGTTTAATATATTCATCAATTACTTGGATGAGGGAATGGAGTGTGCCGTCAGAAATTTGCTGATGACACTAAACTAAGGAGTGGCTGACATGCCAAAAGGCTGTGCTGCCATCCAGTGGGAACTCGACAGGTTGGAGAATTGGGCAGGGAAAAACTTAATGAAATACAATGAGGGCAAATACAGAGTCCTACATCTGGGCAAGAACAATGCTAAATACCAGTATAAGTTGGTGACTGACCTGCTGGAAAGAAGTAAAGGGGAAAGGTACCTGGGGGTCCTGGTGGACAGACGGATGACCATGATCCAGCACTGTGCCCTTGTGGCCAAGAAGGCCAATGGCATCCTGGGGTATATCAGAAGGGATATGGTTAGTAGTCAAGAGAGGTTCTCCTCCCCCTCTACTCTGCCCTAGTGAGACCACATCTGGAATATTGCATCCAGTTCTGGGTCCCTCAGTTCAAGGACAGGGAACTGCTTGAGAGAGTCCAGCACAGAGCCAGAAGGATAATTAAGGGAGTGGAGCATCTTCCTTACAAGGAAAGGCTGAGGGAGCTGAGTCTCTTTAGACTGGAGAAGAGGAGACAGAGGGGTGACCTTATTAATGTTTATAAATATGTAAAAGGCGAGTGTCAGGAGGATGGAGCCAGGTTCTTCTCAGTGACATCCAGTGATAGGACAAGGGGCAATGGTTGCAAGCTGGAACATGGGAGGTTCCGCTTAAATATGATACAAAACTATTTTTATGGTGAGGGTGACAGAACACGAACAGGCTGCCCATGGGGGTTGTGGAGTCTCCTTCTCTGGAGGCTTTCAAAATCCCCCTGGACACGTTCCTGTGTGACATGATTTAGGTGTTCCTGCTTCAGCTGGGGGATAGGACTAGATGATCTTTCAAGGTCCCTTTCCAATCCCCAACATTCTGTGATTCTGTGAGTTAATTATTTCTATACCATGTTTCCAGTGGAAACTATGTTTTTTGATGCCAATATAAATTTTTGATTTCTCTTCTATAAAAAAGCATACAAGTTAAAAAGCAAGTGAATGAAAACTTCAGTGATAACCATGATAATTGCAGAAATAGTCCTCAGTAGGCTCAGATCCACTGAAGTCACTTGAATTACATCAAAGCTGAAATGTAGGAGATTGTATTTAACAATCAATGAAGACTCTTCCCATTAAAAGTCTTCCATGTTGCTTGTTTCTTGAAGCTATCTTTTAGGCTGTGATTTCTATCTTTATATATACATATATATTTAAACAAAGATCAGTAACTTCTGAAAGCTGAAGCAAAGATTTTTATCTCATACTGAAGTGTAAAGGAGTTCCTTTGTCTACTTAATTGGTAATTTGTGGCAGGCAAAGACATTTAAGGTGCTAACTTGATTGTATCTTCTCCACTTAGTCAAATGTATTTTGCTCCACAAAAAATAAGAGAAGGTCCCATGCAATCTGAGAGATACTGTAGGTATGTTGACTCCTGCTCCTTCAGTCAATCTGCCTAGAGAAAGTTTAAGTGGTTACTATCCTAAGGGACTAGGACAATGGAATGTGGTCCTCATTGTCTGCAGATTTTATGTCCCAATAAAATATTGTTGTTTTTTTTGTTTTGTTTTGTTTTTTTCTGAGCAGATGATTACCACAAGACATAGCACACAAAACCAAACAAACATAAAAATGCTTTTGCAGTTCAGAAGAAAAAATAGGAATAAACCACCACCCCCAAACAACTGTTTTACTGTGCGCACTGTGAATTTATATCTTCCAATTACATTTCAAAGTCATGAAGAATCCAATTTTGCCTTTATGTTAAAAGATATTAGATCAGTTCACTATCCAAAAACGTCAGATCCAAAACAATGTCAGATACCAAGTCAGAACTAATAGGAGTCTGTAGCAAGGTCTAGAAAGGAACCAGGACTTTTTCAGTTGAGTGACCTATCCTCAAGAGTCTCTCAAGCTCCTGCTTGCTCTCCTAGTATAGTGGAACACTTTTGACAGGACTTGTGCAGGTATGACCTTCTGGAGACATATGAGTGTTTACTTCAATACCTTCAGGCTCAGAGATGTTACTAAGCTAGTTAGGTTGAGGTTCTGCCAAGTCTGACCAGAGAACTCACCTGCAAGTGTTTCATGTCAAACAGGCTGATGCACATACATTTCACTCAACTCTTGATCAAAGATGAACTCCAATTGAGGACTGAGGTACATATGGCCTGCTTTGTCTCTGGCTTTATATGTACCTTCTAACTGATTTATATTAACATTGAATATTATCTCTAGTGTCACTGTGGTGAACTGTAGATTAAATTAAATTTACCATTTCCTCTTTATTGTTTTGGCAAAGTTTCATATTATTCCAACTTGGCAGTTCCTTTGCTACTTTCTTATTTCAGTTTTTAAGTTATTTTTTCTTTTTTTTTCCTAAACTATTTTATTTTCTTCAAAACTTCTACATTAATCAACACATCATGTAACTCCAGCAGACACCAGTAGGAAACACGTTTAAAACTGCAGGAATCAATTCATGTTCTTCAAGAGAAATTAATAATTAACAAGTAATTGAATTATAGCTATGCCAATAGAGCACTGTAAAGATGTCATACTGTCACATTGCATTGCTTTACCGATCACATGTACAAATGCAAAGTGTATGAATGTAACATACATTTAGATTGTGAAATTTAGCCTATATGGAGCTAAGCCACATTTTGCTGTTTTGCATGAGTTCACAATTAAAGGCTCTGTCATTACAACATCATACAAAGCATGGAAAGTGAAATATGGTCCCACAATGCCAAAGAATTACATTTATTTTTTGAATACAACATCATTGTACCCTGCATTGTGTACTTCCAATGAATTCCACCACATTTAGCACAGGAAGGCTGAGAGCATGTGCTGCCCAGTGGGTGCAGATATCTAAGCAGAGAAACCAGCCCCAAGACGCTTCGGCAGAGAGTTCTTTTAGCTTGTTGAGATGTACTACAGGGAACTGGTAATCAGCTGGAAGAGCACTAAGTCTCTTTCAGAGCTTTCCAGTCCTCTGTAATTCTGTTACTTAAAAGACCATGGTGTTAAGTCTAAAACAAAGCAGCCTTCTGTGGGATTTTGCACTGCCTTGGATTTCTTTAGCAATATCCAGGATATACTTGAGTAGTCATACCCATGAGCAGGCAAATGCATATACCACATTGCAAGCCATGTCCCAGATGCTTGCCTGTACAAGCCTCTGCCATACATGCATCTGAAAGCACACAGAGCTTGAGGACTCCACTTCTTTTTATTCAGAAAAGAGGTTTCCAGGGCATTTCACTCCTACTTTCTATTTCAGAGTAACACTGAATAGTAAAATGATTAAGTGATTTCTGTCAAATTTGTGTTCACTTCATGTAAGAGGGATATTAAATCCTGTAAGAGAAATTCAGTAGAAAGGTTACATATTGTAGCTGTACATAAAATAATTTAAATCTGAAACTTGCACTAAGAATTTAAGTTTAATCTCAAGCACCCATATATTTAATACGTCTTCATAAATTATTTAATCATTTAGGAAAGTGTTACATAGCTGATATGAAAGAAAGAATGCAATGTTTATGTTGTGGATTTTATATTTTTGTCCAACTATCTTTTGCCTTCAATATTATTCAAAAAGTAAAATAAAAAACTAAGCTTACAATTGAGGGATATGGCAGAAATATCTGGAAAATTAAATAGCACTGACAGCTTTATGTACAGTATATGAACCTACTCTACTACCACTTTTTCTCCTTGAAGTTCTTCCACCATCACTGAGCAGACCCAATCCTACTTTGCTTATAAACTGACATGACTAAGGACCCTGGCAGTTCAGACTTTTTGTTGTTGCTGTTCGTTTTTAAATACATGTACATTGAAGACTCAGGAACTGAAATCCAAGGAGCAAGGATGAAATGAGTATCTCATATAAACTGAATACTTTGACCACTGAGTTATGCAGCACACAAAGACTTAGCAATACTTTACCTGTTGACACACAAATACACATCTCCTACACACACATACATAAGGTGTTATTCAAAACACTCTGGCAATGCAACAGGCTTCAAATGATTTTGCCTTACCTTCACAGTAATTAGGATTTTATTTTATTTTTGCTTTTATATATATATATATTTTTCCAAAAGTACTTTCTGATTTCACAGATCATAAATCTTGTAATGATGCCATAAAAATGGAGCATTGGGGGTAATAATTTACTTTTATTTTAAAGTCTGTTCATAGGAGGGGACAGTGGTACATTGCCTGATACATTAAATTTACAAGCAAGGATGTCAAGAGTCCTGGGTTCTTCTGTACAGGGGTCTTCAAAAACATGTTTTCATGATTTCTTGATCCACTAATTTTAGGAAAAAAACTGGACAGGATGGTTTGATGGTCAGAGGGCAATGGTATGAGTTTTGTCCAGAGGGTGGCCAGAGAAGGGCTACAAAGCTGGTGAAGGATCTGGAACTCAGGTCCTGTGAGGAGTGGCTGAGGGAACTGGGGTTGTTTCATCTGGAGAAGAGGAGGATCGGGGAGACCTTATTGCTCTCTACAACTAACTGAAAGGAAGGTGTGTGGAGCTGGGGATTGGCCTCTTCTCAGAGGTAACTAGTGATAGCACTAGAGGGAATGGCTTCAAGTTGTGCCAGGGGAGGTTTAGGTTGGAAATTAGGAGAGATTTCTTCTCAGAAGGAGTAGTCAGGCATTGGAACAGGTTGCCTAGGGAAGTGGTGGCATCACCGCCCCTGGGGATGTTTAAGGAAAGGTTGGACCTGGTGCTTAGGGACACAGTTTAGTGGATAACATCTGTAGTAGGGTGATGGTTGGACCAGATGATCTTGGAGGTCTTTTCCAACCTTAATGATTCTATGATTCAATGGATCTTGCAGAAATATTTCAGCTGTGCAAAACATCTTTAAGCATCACTGAGTCAGAAAGATTGTCTGTCTTAATCTACCCTATGGACTATGTCTGTGAAGGCAGTATGCAGGGAAAGGGGCACAGTGGTTGAAAAAATCTGCTGGAGTCTGCTCCAAGGAATGTTTTTAGTGGTTTACATTGAATAACATGGACAACATTCAGAAATGTGTCTTGGGGCATATTCTATAACTATTGTCTCTCCTTGAAGGCAGATAGCAAGACATTCAAAGAATGGCTTGGGTTGGAAGGGACTTTAAAGATCACCTAGTTCCAAGCCCCTGCCATGGGCAGGGACACCTCCCACTAGGCCAGGTTGCTCAACGCCCTATCCAACATGGCCTGAAACACTTCCAGGAATGAGGTAGCCACAACTTCTCTGGGAAACCTATGCCAATGCCTCACCACCCTCAGAATAAATAATTTATTCCCAATAGCTAATAATTCCTAATAGCTAACATTTTTAGCTTAAAGCCATTACTCCTTGTCCTATCACTACACCCCCTGACAAAGAGTCCATCCTCAGCTTTCCTCTAAGACACTTTCAGGTATTGGAAAGACACTATAAGGTCTCTCCAGAGCCTTCTCTTCTTCAGGTTGAACAACCCCAACTCCTTTAGCCTGTCTTTGTAGGAGAGGTGCTTCAATCCCTTGATCATCTGCATGGCCCTCCTCTGGACTCATGTAGAGTTCCTGTACATTTACATCCAGCAGGTATTTCAGTGGTGTAAAACAACACTGCATCAGTTAAACATGTAGAATTAATGTGAAACTCCTTAACAGTAATTCTAAAGACATTTTACCTTACATTATCTTAATGCTAGTCGGTCGAGGGAAGGCTCTACTCTGTGCTGGTGTGGCCTCACCTCGAGTACTGCGTCCAGTTCTGGACACCACAGTACAAAAAGAACATTAAACTGTTGGAGAGTGTCCAGAGGAGGGCGACAAAGATGGTGAAGGGCCTAGAGGGGAAAACGTATGAAGAACGGCGGAGGTCACTGGGCCTGTTCAGCCTGGAGAAGAGGAGGCTGAAGGGGGACATCATCGTGGCCTACAACATCCTACATACAAGGTGTGTGGAGAGGCAGGTGACCTATTCTCTGTAAACACCAGTGATAGGACCCATGGGAATGGTGTTAAGCTGAGGCAGGGAAAGTTTAGGCTGGACATCAGGAAAAGGTTTTTCACAGAGAGGGTGGTTGCACACTGAAACAGGCTCCCCATGGATGTAGTCACTGCACCAAGCCTGTCTGAATTTAAAAAGTGATTGGACTGTGCACTTAGTCACATGGTCTAAACTTTTGGGTAGACCTGTGTAGTGCCAGGAGTTGGACTTGATGATCCTTATGCGTTCCTTCCAACTCGGGATATTCTACGTGTATGATTCTATGATTCTGTGACATATCTTGTGAACAACATGGGAGACAACATTGATGGCCTCCAGCTCTACATCTCATCCACCTCTCTTCCACAAAGGGAGTTTTAACACCAAAATGTGAGACCCTTAAGAATTTAGAGGTTTGTGTGTTCAGTGTTTAAATTTAATTTAAGATTCAATCAGTTGCATATTTTTCTTTTTTTCTTTTTTCTTTTTTTTTCTTTTTTTTTCTTTTCTTTTTTTCTATTTCTATTTCTTTTCTATTTCTTTCTATGTTCTTGGATAGACCTGTTAATCCACTCTTGACCATATTTAATGTTCCACAATAATACTGGTGAAGCTTATTTCCGTAATTCATGACCCATTTCTGATACCGCATCTATTCATTTCTGCCTCTCTGCTAACCTGATGTATCTATAGGGTCATGCAATGAACCAAAACAGGTATTTAATGAAGTTAAAAAGGAACACAACAAAAAGAAAAGCCATTTCCTGCAGGATGAGTTCCTCATCCTATTGCACACCCACACAAATAGTTGTGCAGGTGAATATAAGGCTAAAGGTATGAACAATGAATAAGATCAGAGGATGGAGTTATGGATATTGCTTAACCTAGTGCTTCTGACTGAAAATACGCATATCAAATGGTGCCATGTACATAAAAGGGGCATTATGAAGCTAAGTTAGTTGATACTTGAATGAATATATGGATGGCATGGAAATATAATATCCCAAGCCCTTAATGCAAGCTACTGTGACATTTGCTGCTAGATTCATTAACACTTTGTGTCAAATTCCCAGCAGAATTTCCTAATAACTCCCTTGGGTTAGACAATACACTTTTAACATTTTCTTACCCAAAATTGAAAGGTGAATTAAACTCTACATATTTTGTGTTTAAGACAGTTTTCAGTCATGCAAGCTTATACCGGGAATAATAACTTGAGCAAAGTTGAAAGTAGTCAATAAGGTAAATGTAATATTTTAAATTATACAAACTAATTATGCAATCAACTGTCTGAAACTGAACATTCTTATTCTTTTGAAAGCGTGATGCTCTTAGTGTAGGAGAATATGCATATCCTGTGCTGAAAACTGATAAATTTATAAATATTTTTATAAACGATCTGGATGTAGGAATAGAAGGTATTTTGAGCAAGTTTGCTGATGACACCAAACTTGGAGGAGTTGTGGACTTGAATGAGGGTGGAAAGGCCTTGCAGAGGGATCTGGATAGGTTGGAGAGCTGGGCGATCACCAACCGCATGAAGTTCAATAAGAGCAAGTGCCGGGTCCTGCACCTGGGACGGGGAAACCCTGGCTGCACGTACAGACTGGGCGATGAGACGCTGGAGAGCAGCCTAGAAGAGAGGGATCTGGGGGTCGTGGTAGACAGCAAGTTGAATATGAGCCAGCAGTGTGCCCTGGCAACCAGGAGGGCCAACTGTGTCCTGGGGTGCATCAAGCATGGCATCGCTAGTAGGTCAAGGGAGGTGATTGTCCCGCTCTACTCTGCGCTGGTGCGGCCTCACCTTGAGTACTGTGTGCAGTTCTGGGCACCACAGTACAAAAAGGACATTAAACTGTTGGAGAGTGTCCAGAGGAGGGCTACGAAGATGGTGAAAGGCCTGGAGGGGAAGACGTATGAGGAACGGCTGAGGGCACTGGGCGTGTTCAGCCTGGAGAAGAGGAGGCTGAGGGGAGACCTCATCGCAGTCTACAACTTCCTCGTAAGGGGGTGTCGAGAGGCAGGAGACCTTTTCTCTGTAAACACCAGTGACAGGACCCGCGGGAATGGGGTTAAGCTGAGGCAGGGGAAATTTAGGCTTGACATCAGGAGGGGGTTCTGCACAGAGAGGATGGTTGCACACTGGAACAGGCTCCCCAGGGAAGTGGTCACTGCACCGAGCCTGTCTGAATTTAAGAAGAGATTGGACTGTGTACTTAGTCACATGGTCTGAACTTTTGGGTAGACCTGTGCGGTGTCAAGAGTTGGACTTGATGATCCTTAAGGGTCCCTTCCAACTCAGGATATTCTATGATTCTATGATTCTATGAAATGTAGACATAGTACATTAAAACCAAGCCTCTGCTGGAATATAATTTCCAGGAGGTACATCTTTTACCCCAAAACTTAACTTTTAATTCCTATTCTTCAGAAAGTTGTTAGGAAGGTTTAAATAGCATAATTCCAAGGTTTTCCATATTGCTAACCTTACCTAAATTAGAATTGTATTTGCAGTACATTCAACAGCTAGATTTTCCATCACAACTGTTGTTTTACTATTAATATTATTAGCTATTAAATAATATAATTAATAAAGATGATAAAGATCAGATTTTTTTGTTCAATTAAAATGATGGTCTGTTGTCTGTTTTCCAGGATATTTATTTAATTTTCAAACAAAGAAAAAATGGTCCTTGAAAACACATTGAAAAACTGTTAGATTCTAGAGAACTAAATCCTGACCTGCAACATCCCAGAAGTGCATAACTTTTGGAAGCATTGCTGTTTAGGCAAAATGCAGAAGTAAAATGAAAACACAGAAACAAAGGAGCAACATTTATCTCCAAGGATGAGATTTAAGATGTCTAGATGTAACCACTTAGAAGAAGATATCAAATGTATGCTTCTTCCTTTGCAATGTCTTCACAGTCAATAGCAATACAGACATTTCCAAAATATAGTTTGTCCACTTGTTTTATATTTCCATATTTAAGATGCCGTTCTTCCAGAACTGAGCCTGTGGGGGCTGCCCACAGGCAACATCTCTTCAAGACAGGCTCACACATGGCTCCATACCATGGGGTCCATCCCGCAGGAGCAAACTGCTCCAGCATGAGTCCCCCATGGGCGGCAGCTCCCCTTTAGACCCCTGCTCCTGTATGGGCTCCTTTCCACAGGCTGCAGCTCCGGCCTGGGGCCTGCTCCTGCGGGGGCTCTCCATGGGCCGCAGCCTCCTCCAGGCCACATCCATCTGCTTCACTGGGGGCTCCTCCACAGGCTGCAGTGTGGAGATCTACTCCATGTGGGACCCATGGGCTGTAGGGGGACAGTCTGCTCCACCAGGGGTCTCTCCAAAGGCCACAAGGGAACTTTGGTCCTGCACCTGGAGCATCTCCTCCCCCTCCTTCTTCACTGACTGGTGTCACCAAGGCTGTTTCTTACTCCTCTCTCCCAGATGGTGTCACACAGCAAGATTTGTTTGTTTGTTTGTTTGCATTTGTTTTGTTTTCCCTTTCTCAAATCTGCTCTCACAGAGGTGCATCACTTACAGGCTCATCTCTGACCAGCAGCTGGTCCCTTTGGAGTCAGATGAAACTGTCTCTTATCTAACATGGGGCAGCTTCTGGATTCTTCTCACAGAGGTCACTGCCAAAACCTTTCCACGTAAACCCACTAGAACTTCACAGAACAGAAGACCACATAGAAGCAATAGCATGAATCTGGTTTACAAGGTCCAGTAGAGGTTAGCTGCAATAGTAAATGACAGGGTTAAAAAATTAACCTTAGATGAAATTTTAATTTCTGTTTTGAGCCAAAGAAGGGTGTAAGCAGCAGAAAGCCTAATCAATGAGAAGACAGCTGTACCTGGCATGACTGAAAATTGGTGGAAAATTTTGTATGGTTAGAAGGTTAGAATAATCATCCATAAAATAGAAGGACATAATGATGAGAGGGTCAAAATGACCACAGGATACAGGTCGCTCTAAATCAATAGATCCAACAAGAGAAACAGAATCCTTGAATGCAAGGAAAAATAATTAAAAATAAAAATATTTTTTTTTTTAAAAAAAAAAAAAACAGTGTTATGGGGGAATGGTTATTTATTTAGCAGACATGATGAAAGTCCAACACAGACTAGTAACACAGCATTGCAGTAGCAAAAAAATGTAAATGATTATTTTTGAAATAAAAAATATCGTACACTTTGTAGCCAACATTCAGTAAGGGCAAATTGGATTTAATTTTGATTAATAAGGGGTAATTGAATTATTGCATTGAAAACTCGTATATACAGGCAAATAGAGGAAAGCTTCAAACAAATATATATAATATTTCAGTGGGAATAATTACCCAGTGCTGAAGAGAGTTAATGAGAAGAAATTTTTTTTGGGGGGTGGAAGCAAACAATAGACTAGAATGTTTATCTGAAACAAGAAAATCTTTACAAAGGTTTAGGCAGAAAGTTAAGAAGTTACATTTCCATAATTAATTAAAAACACAACTTTGGTTAAAATTATTCTGAAATATGCTGAAAACATATCTTTTATTTTTTTTTTCCATTAAAATAGTTATTTGTCTATATATATTCCTTTAAATATATTATGAACTGTTATGAAATATAGAACTTGGACATATGAATATAAAAGTAAACAAACAAGCAAACAAACAAAACTTCGTAATTCCTACAGCAAGTCAGAAAACAAACAAACAAACAAACAGATTTTAAAGACTATTGAGCATAAAAGACCCCATAACTTAGTAATAAGACAAAGAACTATAAAATTAAATTAAACAAACAAATGAAAAAATTATTCAGAGTTAGGATGATTCTCATGAATGTTTCTATTGTGTGTGTAAAGAGAAGCTGGCTGGCATTCCTGTAGAAAATGAAGATGATGAAGCATTTTCCAGACCATTAGTAACTGAGACATTTGTTAATGAATGTTAGAAGTAAACACCTTTAAATTAGATACAGTAGAAAAAATATCCAAGTGCCTCAAAAAAAAAAAAAAATGACATGACATTTTAATAAACATGTTAATATTAGAGAAACTGATGCCAGTATTCATACAGAATAAGAAAAAGACATCCCATCATAAAATGCCCCTCTGCAACTCAAGACTTGATGAACTTATGGTTATGCTCAGGTAAAACTTCTATGATTCAATTTAGTTGCAGCTATATGAACTTTAGGAACTGTGACATATGAATTGGAACTTTTAGACACCGTTATTTGAATTTAGCTTTTTTGCTTGCAGGATTTTTTCTTCACTTAACTGCACAGAATATTTTACAGAAGTTCATGCGGAACCATGGCCAAAAAAAAAAAAAAAAAAAAAAAAAAGTGTTCTCTTGAGAAGTATTCCATGAATTTGACTTCTGTTCCTGGATTTGACTCTATACTTGATTTTTCCATGGTAACACACTGCCATATGAGCCACTTAAATTATACCTTTTACAGTTGCTTATGCCTATTGTCTTGTTTAGGTGTCTTGTTTAACCAACCCACCAAGCCAGTCAGCTTAATGTAGGAGGTTGTCAGGTTGGTCAATATTCTTTGCCCTTCATAAATCCATGCTGATTACTCCCATTTACCTTCTCATCTTTCATATGCTTGGAAATGGTTTTGAGAATAATTTGCTTCATCGCCCTCCCAGGTAAGGCTGATCAGTCTGTAGCTCTTTCTTTCCTTTCTTGAAGATAGGAATGATATTTGCTTTCTTCCAGTCTTCAGGAACTTTTCCCAGTCTCTACAGACTTACAATAAAATCAAGAGTGGCTTAATAGTAATATCAGCCAACTTCTTCAGCATTTCTGGGTTCATCCCATCAGGGCCAACGAATCTGTGAAATTCCAGTTTGTTTCAGTACTCCCTCACCTGCCCAACCTCCACCAGTGGAAAGCCCACCTTGCTCCAGGTTTTCCCACTGCTCTCTGAAATTTGGGATTACAGAAGGAAGGTTTACCAGTAAAGACCAAAGAGAAGATGTCATTCAGCTTTTTCCACGTTCTTTGTCACAAGGTCCCCCGTCCCATTCATCAGTGGGTCCATTATTTACCCTAGTCTTCCTTTTGCTGTAGACATATCTGTAGGAGCCCTTCTCACTACCTTTAAAGTCATCTGTTAGACTCAGTTCCAGATGGGCTTTGGCTTTTCTAACCTGCATGTTCAGACTGCTAAACGCTTCCTGGGTCACCTGCCTCTGCTCCCACCTCCAGTTTTCTTCCTTTTTCCATATTTGAGTCTTGTCAGAAGGTCCATATTCATCTGTGCAGGTCTATCGATTCCTTGTTTTGATTCCTGCCCATTGGAATGGGTGGTTCTTTGTCTTGTATTAGGCAACACTTGAAAATCAGATCTGATTCATTTTTTTTTCCAGGACCCACAACCATGAGATTCTTTGAAACAAGTCCCTGAAATCCAGGATTGTGATTCTGATACTCGCCATTCCCTCTTCTCAGGATCCTGAACTCCATTATCTTATGGTTAGAGTAGCCAAGGTTGCTCCCAGATTTCATTTTTGTAGCCAGTCCTTTCCTATTTACAAGTATGAGGTTTAGAACACTTCCCCTTTGTCAATTCTTCAATCATATGTGTCAGGAAATGGTCATCACTACGCTCCAGGTAACTCCTGATTTGCTTGTGCCCTTCTGTGTTGCCCTTGAAGCAGATATCAGGATATCTGAATGCACCCATGAGGACCAGAGCCTGTGAACATTTACTGTCAACAGTTTTAATTCATTCAGAAATGTCTGGAAAAATAAAGAAATATTAGGCTGAATACTTCAGTGCTATGGACTACTTTGTTGATCACCGGCTGTTCACCGTAGATATTCTATAAAAATAAGATCTTCCTGAAAGATAAATAAATAAATAGATGTCAGATATATAGTCTTCAAACTCTATCTCCCAGCTGTCTAAATCAAGAAGACAACATGTTATTTAACATTTTGCAAGTTTTGAAATTATTTTTTTTTCACATTGAATCACAGAATGGTTGAGATTAGAAGGAACTTCTAGAGATCATCTAGTCCAACCCCAATATATTTTATGGATATATATATTATTTTCAGATATTTTTTCAAGAATTAATGTTTATATGGTCTTGCTGAATTTAATTAAAATGTTTTACAGGAATTCTCCGTGTTTCTCTCATTGTCTGACAATACTTTCAAGTTTGATACAAATTAAGTTTATTTCATGATCTTGATCACACAATTACATTTTCCAAAGCCTGTATTCAGAACAATGTGTATTAATTTTAGTAATTGTGATTTAATGTGTTCAGAGAGGAGAAAAGAACTTGATAAGCTTAAGGATTTTTTTTTTAATGTAGGAAAAATTAATTAAGGACAAAAAATATTTTCTCTAAGAATTATTTTGTTTGTTTAATCTACAGAATTGGTTTCAAATTGTCAAAACAATCTTTTTAAACATTTTTTTTTCATTATTGTTCATTTTGCTGCCCTAATTTTCCTTCCTTTCAAATGCTGTATCCTGTGCAATTAAGCTATCTTTAGGAAAAAAAAAAAAAAAAAAAAAAACAAACAGCAAATTATGTTTGTCAGGTGGGTTCTCCCAAGCTTTCAGTGCTCTACTTTCAGCAAATGAGTACAAATAACAAACACACTGACAGAAACAAAGAAGTTTCAGATTCAACCGGGGCTTGACTGGCAATATAAATTTCTATTTTGGAAAATAATCATTAGTGATCAGTAACAGGAGAAATACTACAGCTAGCTAGAGCAAATACCATGGGGAAGGGAAATAAGTATGTGAAAGAAAATGCCCATCAGCCCACACATATTTGGGCAATCCAAAGCATTGTTATTTCTGGTCTTTACTTGAGACTACCTTGAGGGGGATTGATGTTGAGACTACCTTGAGACACTGCACTTCATTCTCTATAACAGAGAGTATTTTTCCTGGTAAAAATATCTACTTTTTTCTCTGCCTGGTTGGTGGTCCCATCATACATCTTTGATGCCAGCAGGACCATGGCTTCCTGAGAAAAAGTATTTAACAGAAATTCTGGATTAAGATTTTTCCCCCCACTCATCATCTCCACACTTTATACTCCTTTTTGCTGAAGCATGCCATCACCTTCATTTGTGCCAGCATAACTGTTTGTGCAGTGACATTATGAACTGGGTCAGGGCATCATTCTCATTTGAAAAATACTATGCAATAAATGAATATATTATTTGGCCTGGATTCTTTCCCTGACAGTTCATATCCCAGAAGCACAAATCGCGATGGTGTCATAGCATCAGTCAAACACTTGTGGGCAATGAACCACCTGAAGATGGTTCAGTTGCCAAAACCTAAATCTTGTGAAGCCATAGCTTCAGGTATGAGCACACACAAGGCCTGCCAAATGGTCTGTATCACCTGAGACTAGGAAAAGTGCTATATATACAGTATAGGTCAACATTTTTGGCCTGAACTTCTTTCTTTTTTTTTTTCTCCATATTTTGTCCAGAATTTACTCATGTCCAACAACCATATTGTTACTTTATGTGTTTTTCTGCAGTTCACACAAAATAAGTCCAAAATTTTCATTGAATACCACCTAAGAAAAGGTGGCTGCTTGTAAGAAACCACTGAGGACAGATCATCTGAAGGGTCACTCATCTGTTATGTCCATGGCAGAAGGCATGGCCAGCTTCTTCCTGTATGCTAGAGAGTGTCTCCAGCTTGGGGTCTGTCTTCCTTGATATAACCAGAGTTCAGCAGAGTTCAGAGTTTTGCTGCAAGTTCAGCAGCAAAATAGAAATTTTCAGTCATTGGATACGAGCAATGAAAACACTACTGCAGGCAGATTTCTTCTTTTCCTGACCTCTGTTTCCATTTTGCTGTGCATATGCTGTGTATAACCAAATATTTTTGTTACTGCTTCCATTATGAGATGATGTGCCTCATTAAATGAACAAAAATTACCCTCTTGCGAGAATTTGTCCAGGGATACCTGAATATTGGAAGTTAGAGAGTCTAAGTATTACAAAGCTTAGAGAAATGCCAGGTTCAGCCTTGCTATTATCCTCCTGAGGTGCAGGTATGAGTGAAACAGATTGCTACTTATTGTGCTTGAAAACAAGTGTTGGTGATGAAAACTACATGTGAAAAATAAGACAGATGAGAAAAATAAATTTAGCCATTCAGATCCTACAATAACAATTTCTGCAATGCAATGCCCTTAACAGGATAATTGGGACATACACTAACATAATATCTTTGATATTGCAAGTACTGAGAAGAAATAGTGTTCCTCAAGCTATGAAGATTCATCATTGGAAGAATAGCATGGTGTCTGGGGACTTGTGCCTTTTCCAACAGTTCTTTATATAGTGTAGTCACAAATGTTCTCCAGCTCACTTCACCCTGAAACAGTAGGCAGAAAACACACTTTTGAGAATAAACAGGAATGTTTACCCAGACACCTTCAGCTAACTGATTGCTGTTAACAGGTTCTTCAAATTCAGATTTCCTGTCTTAAACCTACATGTATATGAATCTCATAAGTAGACAAAGGAGTTTTTTCCAGTTATGTTCTTACCTACAAGGTGTGGTGCATCCCATTCCATTTGTGCTTGTTAGATTTATTCATTTTTTTAATCTCTCAGCATTTGTGACATTTTTATTTTTTGTAACTGTACTGACAGATTTTACTTACTACACTGAAACCATTCTGGCTACTTTGAACTTTGCTTGTTTAGTAGGCTTCTGTATATTTCTTACTCATTTACTTATCTCTCTGAAGCTTGGGGCTGGTAGCAACATCCATGGGTGATTGGTTGTTCACAGCTGAGCCACAGACACAGAGAGTTCACAGTGGATGGATTGACACTCTACAGTTTATGTTTTCTGGTGGAAGCCCTTCTTATTCCAATTGCAGAATCAACATATATTGATGTTTGGTCATTTCCCATCCACTTTTTTATCATTCTAAATATAGTTTATTTATATATACCCTTGAGACATAGCTGATGAAATCCAACTTGCGCATTGATTTAATCCTAGCGGTCATTTTATAACCACTGTATTTAACTGATTGTTCTTACTACTGTTGCTACACCTTTAATCTAGCAGTAGGGGTGGTGCACATTTCTTTCCTGATCCATATTCTGTACAATTCTTACTTTACTTTTCAGGTTGCTGCTATATGCCATGTCTTCGGGTCTCACTTGCACTCTGTATCAGCAGTAGGTATCAAGATGCTACTTATACCCCCTACTTTTTTTCCCTGGCCGTATGTCCACTTGAGTGCAGTAAGTAGGGAGGAAAAAGTCCATCTTTCAGGTTTTATCAGAAGCCAGGTAAAGAAATACCTCAGAATACCAAAAGGATTTCTTGCCTTACACCTCCCACCGAGATCTGAAATCAGTCAATGCTGCCAGAATTGAGGGAAGCAACTGTTCTCCTCCCTGAGAGACTGGATGACATAGCCTCCCCTCCCTGAGCTCAGCAGAACTACCTCTTGTACTAAAGAGCTGTTTTTCTGAATCCTGAACTTAGCAAGAACTGTTAGCCTCTGTCTTACAATAAAGCTGGGAGTCTGCCGAGTGAGAGCCACAACTAGATCCACAACTTATCTGTGGGGTAGGGGAACTGGGAAGAAGTGGGCAGGCACAGTGAGAGAGCCTGAAGCAGCCTGAAGAGTATCCTCTAAAACAAAATTGGAGGCAGAGAATGCATGGCCACAGTACCACCAAAATCAGGAAGTAGGTGAAGGAAAGAATAGATGGTAGAGAATATTTCTAAGAATTACTGTAATAGAATAACAACAAATTTGGAAAGTAGAATATGAATATCTGGGTTACACTGGCTTCCTATAAGAGAAAAGCTTTCTAAAGGGTTTGCCACCCACAGTATTCTGAAAGAGCATTGCTGAGTTAAGAGTTCACAGACCACTAATACTTTTTACACATGTCATTAGACTCCCCCTTAATGCCTGTCATTTTTTCACACCATCATTTCATTTACTCCACCTGTTCAAAACCAGATAATCTCAACAATGTGAAAAAAAGAAACATAACACCCAAAAGGGATCTTCAGTTCCTCTGAAGAACAATTGAACTGATGTATGTGATTTGCATCATATTGTTTCAACTTTTTTTTTCCTAAAAACTATATGCTATTCTAGAGTTTTAGAAAGATTAGAAGAATGAAAAGAAATTATTTGAATGTTGCAGCATGTCAAAATAGTATTTTCAGATCTGCATAAGAGATTTGCATGCTAAGAGCGTAATCACCAGCAATCCCTTTTAGCAAAAGCTGGCCTTCATATTTCCTATGTACCTCTTACAGCCCAGCTCAAATGTTTAAAATGTTACTTTACTTTGAATTTGAAGCGTTTGGATAAAGCATATCTATAAATAAGATTTGTTTACCAAGTCATTCAGCAGTCTTAGTTGAGCTGTACACTTAAACAGTCTGTTCCTCTTTTAGTTTTCATTAAAAACAACCAGGTTATTGCATGATAGAGAAAATCAAGAAGGAACGGTGAAAAAAAAAAAAAAGAAATTATATTGGTTTAGCATTTTATTATGGAACATGCTGTTAAATAGGCCCCAAAGCTTTAATATTCTCTAAGATAAGATTTGTTAAAATATTTATTTATTATCTCCCTGTGTGGTTTTAAAACATTTAATGATCCCAGAACAATGTTTTACATGATCTTTCTCTCCCAACTAAAAATCTTCAAGAAAAGATATTGGCAAGGCAACATACTGACAGGTATTTCCTCTAAAATTCTGAAACACATGTTGAAAAAGGTAATATAGTAAGTGCTTAAAGGATGACAACTTCCAGAATGGCTACAGAAGTAGTTCACTGAGATTACTGTGGCAATTTTTGGTGTATAACTTATGTTTCTCATGCCACCAGTGATCACAGCTGCACATCTTGTCTTTTGTCATAGATCTAGAACATTACCTTCATTTTTATTTATTTATGCATTTAGTTGAACTAGAAGCTATCACAATAAACTTTTATTCTTACTTAGGATCATACCTTGATCCTAATCATGTAGTATCAATACAACATGATACTTACAGATCAGATTCACAGATCATGTAAAGTAGAGAAGTTGATCCCATGCTGATAAAGTGATATGATTTATATAATGATTTAAAGCTTAGTTGTGCTAAGGATGTACTGTGCATTTTAGGCAAAACCTTTTTTCTTCAGTGTTTTTCTTCCCCATAAGGAAAATAAAGACTCATTGGCACACACTAATTTTACCTGCAATCTCCTTCTCCTTAGGCTTCCATCTAAAAAATGAGATGCACCTGGAATTATTTAGCTGCCAAAATGAAATATGTTTCAACTGGCCAGGACCCTAGTCTACAATGATGCCTTTATTTAAATAGATAACTGGTAAATACAGCTGCAGAGTCGTGAGTGGCTGCAATTAGCTATCTACTTTAACATTTCTACAAGAATGACCTTTTTTCCTCTTTTCTTGGTCTAAATATCTGCAAGACGATCCTGAAGCTTACTGGGTGCCTTAGTATTAATGAGGAATTTTGAAAAACTTATCTGTAATGAGTAACATTTCCCTGTTAAGCTCATAGTAGTGTCCTGGTTTCAGTTAGAACAGAATTAATTTTCTTCCTAGTAGCTGGAGGAATGCTGTGTTTTGGCTTAGGATGAGAAGAGTGCTGATAACACTTCGATGTTTTAATTGTTGCAGAGGAGTGCTTATACTAAGCCAAGGACATCTCAGTTTCTTGCTCTGTCCTGCCAACGGGCAGGCTGGGGGTGCAGTAAGAGCTGGGAGGGGACAGACCCAGGACAGGTGACCCAAACTAGCCAAAGGGATATTCCATACCATCTGACGTCATGCTAAACAATATATAGGGGTGGCTAGCTGGGGGAGGGGGCCGGACTGCTTGAGGTTAGGCTGAGCATCGGTCAGCAGGTGGTGAGCAATTGCATTGTGCATCACTTGTTTGTACATATTATTAGTGGTAGTACTATTGTCATCATTGTATTTATTATTATTATTATTATTATTATTATTATTATTATTATTATTATTATTATTATTATTATTTTCCTGTCTTATTAAACTGTCTTTATGTCAACTCACGGGCTTCACTTTCCATTTCTCTCCCCCGTCCCAGAGAGGGAGTGGGGAGGGTGAGCGAATGGCTGCATGGTGTTTAGCTGCCGGCCGGGTTAATCCACGACAGTAGTCTGCACAGACTAGGTTTATTTTCTGTACCTGATAGAAGGAAGAGGGAGGAACTGCCTCATCCCATAGCAAACCATCACAAATTGTTTTCTATGATAAGTCAAATAAAATGTTCAGTCTTGTTCTCACTGTCAATCTTACTCCCTTTCCCTATTCTTCTCTGCCTTCTCTGCTTTCCCTAGAGCTGCTTTATATCCCTTCTCTTTCTCCTTTCACCTTAATATGAAAACTCTCAGCAGGCATCATCAGAAGATACAAAGAACTGAAACTCATTTCAAAGACCAGGAGCAGCATTTGAATTATTGCTGACCCTTTGCTCCTACCTCTCCTGGATAAATGCTTTTGACTCTGGAAAAAAAAAAAAAAAATACATAAATAAATAAAAATAAATTAAATAATAATAATAATAATAATAAAATATGGCTTTTTCTCAATTGCCAGTTATTTGGCTACTCTAAGCCAGAAGACAGAGGAAAACACAGGACTACCACGTAACACCTTGGTTTCAGAGAACACACAAAAACAGCACAGCAAGATGGGTAGTTGTATTTAAATTTGAGTTTTTCTAATCCTCAATGTCTGTGTTAATGTGTCTGATTCTATCCTCTTGCTACATAGAGTTTAGTGCATATCAATTGATTCCTCTTCTTTTATCTGAATTGGGTCTGATCCAAAATTGAAAGAAATTTAAGAAAATGTTGAATTTGATCCTATAGAACAAAACAGATTCTTGTATGAATAGCATAGAGAAATGTATACAGAACTGCTATAGCTAACTGCTTTAACTTCCACTTAGCTATCTGATAAGGTGATGAGAGGTGGCCCTTAGGGTTCTGTCTTGTCACTGGTGCTGTTTTATTGCTGTGCAAGATCACAGGTGACACTAAGCTGAGTCATGCAGTTCATGCATCAGAAGGAAGGGATGCCATCTAAAGGATCTTGGACAAGCTAGAAAAGTGGGCCCACATGAACCCAAAGAGGTTCAACAAGTCTAAGTGCAAGGTGCTGCACTTGTGTTGGGGCAACCCCAGACATGAGTCCAGACTGCATGAAGAACTCGCTAAGAGCAGCCCTGCAGAAGACTTGAGGGTTTTGGTAGACAAAAAGCTTGACATAAGCCAGAAGTGCATGCTTGCAGCCCAGAAGACCAACAGCATCCTGGGCTGCATCAACAGAAGAGTGGCCAGCAGGTCAAGGGAAGGGATCGCCTGTTTCTGCTCTACCTTTGTGAGGCCCCATTTTGAGTGCTGCATCAAGGTCTGAGGCCCCCAGTACACAAAGGGTGTGGATCTGTTAGAGTGGGTCCAGAGGAGGACCACGAGGATGATCAGAGGATTGGAGCACCTCTCCCATGAAGAAAGGCTGAGAGAGATGGGGATGTTCAGCCTGGAGAAGAGAAGACCCTGCGTGGACCTCATTGCAGCCTTTCAATACTTAAAGGGGGCTTATAAAAAAGATGGAGAGTGACTTCTTTACATGCACAGTGATAGGACAAAGGCCAATGGTTTAAAACTAAAAGAGGGAAGATTTAGATTAGATCTTAGGAGGAAATTCTTTACTGAAAAGGTGGTAAGACACTGAAATATTTTGCACAGTGAACTCATGGATGCCCCATACCTGGATGTGCTCAAACTCATGTTGGATGGAGTCCTAGGCAACCTGATGGGTGGCATGGGTGACATCCCTGCTCATGGCAGTGGGGTAGAAACTCAATGATCTTGAAGGTACCTTCCAACCCAAACCATTCTATGACTCTATGTAGGTAAATCCTGATGATACAATAAGACTGAACGAGTTCTCTGCAGCCTCCAGTACCAATTTGGAACATCTACATAAGTTGTGACAGAGAGCTACTTCCTCCTTTTTACTGTTTTAGGTGCTTTATGCCTCATTTTTCTCTCAATTTTTCTCATCTTCAGTCTAACATCCTTACTCATTTCCTTTATTAAAAATGTGAAAGCAACGTTCTTAAATATGTTTATCATTTGACTAATAAGCCTGATGATAAGAATGAGTGGTTGAACAGATTTGTTTTTAGTTATGCTGGTGACTCTGCCTTTTATCAGAGAAAAACAAGATAACAGATTCCTTTAATATTCAATTTTAATTTCACATGCATTATGTTGTTTTACAGATATCTTAAGAACCAGTAAATTGCTCTTATAACAGAATAATAATACAAAGAAAATTACGACATTGAAGAAGATATATTCAGCAAAAAAAGTAACATTATCAATGCTTTATGAATAGCTTACAAAATATTAAGAAAGTATATTTACAGAATTTATGTGTAACTTCTTTACACAAAGTCTAAATGTATTTTCTTTATTACAGCTTCTTGAAAATACTTTCTTAGTTCTTGGCCTTAAATAAGAGAGAAAATAGAAGCGATTAAAATTTTTGAGTCTTCTAGAAGGATAAAAATGTTATCATAGTGTGGGAGTCAAACCTATATTCGTGTATTAGATTTAATCTATATATAATGACTAGTGTCTCTAAGATAGAAGCTATGGTTTAGGGAACAGTTGCTTAAACCCTTCAACACACCATTTAACTTACCTCTATGAGACTTTCTTCTTAAAAAAAAAAAAAAAAAAAAAAAAAAGTATGTAAAATCAATGAAAAATATATTAAGGTTGTAAAATAATCTACTTTAAACCACTCAAAGAGTTCCATCTCTTTTGCTTACATATAAATAAGGAAAATGAAAGATAAAGATATAATTTGATCATAATGAATCCTCTGGATGAGGAAAAAGACTAGATTTCAAAATGTTATAGAGAACAAACCTAAATTTTAATGAAAAATATCTTTATACAAGCTCACATTTTTAAACTCACTATAAAACATCAGATAACTAGATGAAAATTTCTCTAGAGTCATAATTAAAAGATAACATGTTTCTTTTTTCCCTTAAAAATTTTTCTATAGTACAAAACTATGGACTACATTACAAAATCACAGAATGTTTAGGGACTGAAAAGGACCTTTGAAGATCATCCAGTCCAATCTCCCTGCTAGAGTAGAAAATTTATTATGATTGCCAAGATTTATTTGTGCATTTATTTCTAAAGAGGTTCCTTACAGAATAGTTAACTTTTCACACCCTCCCCCCCCCCCCAAAAAAAAAAAAATCAACAAATAAATCAAGTGCCACGTTAAGTTTTTACTGGTTAGTTAAAAAAAAAAATAAAAAAATCTATACTTTGATTATCAGATAACAAATAAAGAAGTCAGAACTTTATATAATATCAAGGAAAACTTATATCTTAACTGAGAGTTGCTGTAAAGCATTTCCATCTATAGACTAATTTTACAAAATGGAAAATTACTACAAGTGTGATATTTTTCACCTAGTGTTTCCTCATCCTACACGAGCAACAGAGCTGCAGATCAGCTGGACTGGTTTATGCTGATTGCTTCATGCACTAGAAAATTTTCACAAAGTCTTAATTTCATAAACTTTTAAGATCCTGCATATTAATTACAGGAAGAAAAAAAAAATCAAGACAGAGTGACAAAAAGTAATAAAATCCAAAGGAAAGGATTTAGTTCATGTCACTTTTAATGCCAGCTCAGCATTAAAAGGAATAGCTAAGACTAGAATATAACAGATCCTTACAAGGTTCTTTGGCAGTGAGTATAAAGCAGTCCCACATCTTTTTATTGCCATACAAAAGTCCAGCTCCTTGTGCAGCTGCTTTGCTGCAGGGAGCATAGGAACTTGACTCTCTTTGCCTGAATGATTTCCCATTAGAGCATTCCCTGGATGGAACAGGGCAGTCAGCAGCCTCCGCCATCCTTCGCATTTCCAGTGACTCAACACAGAATAACACAGATTTCCTAATACCTATATACACAATACATAATTTGGCCTGACAAATCTAAAAAGTTCTGTAGCCATGTTTCTGTTTCAGTATGGATACAGAAGTCTAATCATATTCCTGTAATATCCAGGATTACCCTCATTTTTGAGAAGAAAATGTCAGAAGAAAAATTATCTCCTGATTTCTGCTATTTTGGAGGGGTGTTAGTCACATGCATCTGAGGTGAAATAGTCCAATCCTTCTATCTAACCTCAGAAGAAGAAATAGTAATAATAAATAATAATAATAGTAATAGTAATAGTAATAGTAATAGTAATAGTAATAATAATAATAATAATAATAATAAAGAAGACAATAATCATTCTGTCCACTTGTAAACGAAAGTACAGGAATATTTCCTCAATTAATGGAGAACATACATACATACATACATACATGTACATATATATATATTATTTTTTTTTCCCGCTACTCTGTAGGCAGCAGCTGGCTGTCAGGAGCATTACTCATTTTGTCTGTGCCTTAGCTCTAGAAAACTCAATTTCTGAGACTGTCCTTTGGGAATAGGAAGAATGCTGCCCCATCAGCAAAAAGCAGTAACTGGATCTCCATCTTTTCTAGCCTCTCAGTGAAAGCAAGACTTGTCCTCCAGAATCTTTCACACCCAGCATCCTGGGATCCAGCCCCCATCCTGAAATTTCAGCTCTCCATTTGGGAACAGGCTCCAAGTTAGCTCTCTCCTCCTTCCTCTCTGGCTTTGGAAAATTATGTTTTGTCTGTAGTGCTGAGAAGCTTGAGCCAGGCCTTGTTTTATTTCATATACAATCCAAGGACATTTTTCCTTGGAAATCATAAATGGTGTTTAGTTCACCCTCAATATTTTAGATTCTGAAAATAGCTTTCTGTCAGACATGGCACACATTTGAAGATTATTTTCTCATTTAGTCTAAATCAGTTCTATGCACTAAATGGTACACAGTGTAGCTACAAAACCAAGCTGCATTTTCCAGGTAATAATACCAGTGAAAAACAAAACAAAATAAAGCAAAACAAAAAAAAGAAAAACCATACACCAGCTCTAAGTGCAACTTTGGACTAGGTACTATTATTGCTAAAAATAATACACTGCTTTGTTTTATGTTGCTTTTATGCTTGAGTCCTGACCTTGACATTAAACATAGCTTGTTGGGATTCTGAGGAATTTTTTTATTAATCCAGTCACACTGAAGTTTTCAATTTATAACTTCTACTACTAGCTTTTATTCTTTACAAAGGTTATTTTTATTGTTGGCTCTTTATAGGAAGTGCTATTATTTCATATGATTGTTATTAGGATTTTAGAATGTCTTAAATTATAGTTTTCTGGAACCATAACTAATGATGGAAAATTAGTACAAAACCAGTCTTTAACGACATTCTCCCTTTCAGGTCTTTATTTCTCTTGACACTAAAATATTTTACAGATTCTGAGTATTTCCTGCAGTCTGGGGAAAATTCAGCTGTTTGAATGTGTAAATTTAAAATTTGGTGAGAAAAAGGAGAGTAACTGAGTAAAATGTACTGCAGGTCATTCTACGTAACAGCGATTAATGACATGCAACATTAGAAATTAGAACAATTTTATAACATCAATGGCCTTTTTATGAGTAAATTGCTCCTCTGTGAATTTGTGTACTGACCAGGAAAAAGATATGACAAAAATGATCTTTTTATGTCCTTTTATAATGATAAAAATAAGATAATCTCCAGGTGGTCTTTTTTTTTTTTTTTTTTTTTTTTTTCATAAATCACTTTTAAGCTTAGTGGCCACCCTCTGTTGTATTCTGACATCGTGACAATAAAGAAGTACTTATAATGCTCCTGCGGGGTTTGTTCTGAAGCCTTTCCCTACTGTTAAGCAGTAAATCAGTGACTGACAGGATTCCTAACCTGCCACCTCCTGCCAGGGTGACATTAAATTTACACTACATACTGTAATCTCCTTCCAGCTACCTAAATAAGGACAGGAGAAAAGTCACTTTTAGGTATCCCAGTTCCAAAGTAGTAGTTTCTTTAGAGAAGTATATTAGATGGATGTTAGAAGACACCGCATCTTAAATTGTTACACTCTCTTAAAATTACTCTGACTTAATCAAAGATAGACAGTGGTTTAAGATTATAACTATATAAATCATCACACACAGTATTATTCAGTTTTGTGTATCTGCAGAGGAGTAGACCTGTACATCTCCATGTCTACATGTCTTTTCACCCATCAATGTAGAAAACAATACGGGCTTCATAGTCTCAGGAGCAACATGGCTCACAAGACCTGCCTGCTCAGGGGGACTACCTCTAACTTCATAACGATTGTATCCTGAGCATGGCTGGTTGCCCTCACCCCAGCCAGCTGGCTTCTGGTATAAAGGGTATAAATGTATAAAGTAAAAATGAAGGTATAGGTATAAATTAAATATTTTACTTAAGATATAAATGAAATAAATGAAATATTTTGATGAGATACTGACCCTCTTGTTATGCTGTTATGCATTTAATCAGCTTCTGGAAATCACTGGTAGCCACACTATTCACTGGAGTGCCCTGTCCACAGCTGGAACCAAGACGAAGGTTCGGTATTTGCAGTAATGGCACTGTCATGCCACAGGTTGTCATGCCACACTGATTAGTGGGGAAAGATCACTTCTCTTGACCTACTGGCAACGTTCATTTTCTTGCAGCTCGATATGCTGTTGCTTTGCAACTTTGCAAAAATCCCATGTAGTGCCATATGGGGTTATTGCTCCCCAAAGCCAGGACTTTGCTGAACTTCATGAGGTTCTTGTCAGAACTTCTCATAAAATAGCATTTAGTTTATGGGTCTCTGGAAAACTATGGATCTGGGCAAAGTAATGCTCAGAGTTTTTGAGGGAAAAATGAAAGAAAATTATAAAAAGGGAAACAGGCTCTCTTCTGTGCCTTTCTGTGTTATGTTACAGAACCTTCTTTGCAATACACTGGAGAAATGACAGCAACTACACAAATGATCAGCCTTTGTCCAGCCAGCATAGACAATTTTTAGCATGTTTTAAGAACAGCAGTACTTTTTATTGCTTTTACTTAAACATACTGACTATCGATTCCTGCACCTTAACAGACTCCAACTGGCTGTACCACACAGCTCCACTCTGACAAATTTGTCCTCAGCCAAGTATCAAAGTTCAAAGCCCTAGAACCTCATTAGCAACCCATATAATAGTTTTATGATATTATTAAAAAAAAAAAAAAAAAGAGAGGGAGAGAGAAGAAGAAGAATGAGATGAATATTTGTTGTTTTACCAGCTCTACAAATCCAGAAACTAAGTTAAGAAAATCCATTAATTTAATTGTACAACTTAACACTAATAGAGAGTATTTTCTGCATGAGCTATCTCCAGTTTATAAGCAGCTCTTTCAAGTGACAGGCAACATAGACGCTAAGGCTTGGCTTTAAATCTGATGATCTTAATGTATTTCAACAGAATCCAATAGCAGTAAAGTTAAACTGAGAACAGGGCTTTGACTTTTTTTTTTTTTTTTTTTTTCATACTGTTCAGAAGATTGATTTACAAAGACTATTTCACATGGAGGAAGAGCCTTACACTTCTCGGTCCTTTCTAGGCTAGAGATTTCTTCGGATGAAGATGAAAGGTCCATTGAGTTTTCAAGCAATTTTGTCTAAAGTCTGTCTAATCCATTTGTTTCCCACCAGAAAAAGCACAAAAATGATTCCACATACAAGTCCATTTTAAAAACAATACTCAATAGCTATATTTATTTAATTACACTGGGTATGAATCCAAATCTAATCCCAAACCTTTAAGGATTACTTATTTTTTTCTTTCTGGAAATATTTGAAATTCTGATAGACATCTCCAATAAATTAGCATTGACCATTAGCATTTGTATTTGGTATAAAAAACAATGTGTGCATGAATGCACACAGGCATGAAATTATTGTATGCAGTGTCACTTGGGAAATCAGCCAGCTTCTAAATAAGATTTGTCTTATACACATATACATGCACACATTCCAATCTAGAGTATATGTAGATAAATATACATATATACATATATATATACATATATAAATAATATTAATAATATAATATTAATAATATAATAATAATATCAATAATAGAATAATAGATAAATATATTGTAGATAAATATACATATTGCATATATTTATAGAGAAAAAGACAAAGAGAGAGCAAAAGAAGGAGAAGGGCAGACAAATGGTTGAACAAGAAAACAGAGGAAAGTCCCAAGTTTCCCATCCTTCTAAGCCTTTACTGGGTAACTCTGGTTTAGATGAGCAATATGTTGAACTATTCATTTTCCCATCAGGACAACAGCAGGTTTCTGATGGATGTTTAAATCCTATTCTTCTTCAACAGTGGTAACATCTGTGACACAAGATCTCTGGAGGAAGTGTCTTTTGGAATTTTCTCCTTTTTCTCCTGTCTGTCTGTTTTTGCAATCTGATACTATATTGCATTTCATCTTGAGCTGCTGTTCCCTCATGATTTTCTTCTTCTTTTTTTTTTTTTTTCCCTTTATCTTCCAGCTTCCTTTCCTCCTCCTTTGTCCTTTTGTAGTCTCTTTTCTCCTTTCCCTCATAAACTTAGAAACCACTTTTTTTCCTTTTTTTTTTTTTTCTGTTTTCTTTTTTTTCTTTCCCTCACTGTGTTCTATATTCAAGAGTTTCAAAGGGAGCCAAGCATAACTATCAATTATGTTCATTTCCCCATTTAAAAACAGAGGTCAGAGTCAAAACCTGAGTGGAGGTCTCCCCTGGGAAAGAACTATGAACCTGGATCATAAGACTAATGAGAATGTATAAATGTGGCCAGGAAAAAAAGTCAAATCACTGAGTGAAAAATAGGGATTTACAATCTTAGAAAGTAGAGCATAGCATAATCTCTCTAGCATTTCATGTGATTTTTTTTTTACTTTTTTATTCTACTAAGATGATTTTTTCCACCCTGAAAGTGGGCAGTCAAATCAAAGCAAAATGCAATATTTTCTCGTTATCATACTCTATGCAAGTTACTTATTTATTGACTTGATTTTTTTTTTCAAGCTTTACCTTATTATTATTATTACCATCATTATCATCATCATCATTATCAAAGAACTAAACTTCAGGGTATCATAACTTTGAATATACATATTTCTTCTTGTGGAGTTAAATCCCGATAGTAATTTTAAATATTTTCTAGTGGGGCTTGTCCTCTAAAATTCAAATCTTAAGCAAGTGTGTTGCAACCCTAATGAAAATCTGTATCTGTCACTGTAAAAATTGCCTAAAATGGCATTTCAAAAACTCATACTTGAGCTTTCATATGCAGATAAAGATCCTAAATGTAAAAATCCATAATTTTTAATTAAATCAGTTGTCCAGCACTTACGTGTATGGAAATATAAATATATATATATTTTTTAAGTGCACTGGCTCTCTAGGCTACTGTGTGATGTTATTTCTGCTGCAATTAATCACTGTAAATTCATGTCTCAGCTCTGTGAGGTGGATCTGAACTTAATGAAATTAAGTGACAGCTTTTTGCATCTTATGTTATATAAACTTGACAAGAAAGTTTTTTTGCTTATGTATATCTCTGCAGATTATATAAAAAAAGTGAAAGGGAAAATACTGGGTTTAGTTAAATATCCTCTACTGAAGATAAAGGCAATAACAGCATACGTACACTCTATTCATTAGTACCTATAAAGAATTGATTTTTTTCATGATACAGATTTAAAATAATAATAATAATATCTTTTTAATATTTTCCTTAATCTGTTGTTACAATTCTGTACCACTCATCTGTGTTTTTATTTTTAATTCAGCATTAGCTATACTCAATCAATCAATGAAAAGGTTATGTACTTCTGCACCGTAATAATACTGCTATTTTTCTTTATAAAAATTAAAAGCTTACATAAACAAAACAATCATATAACAGTTTAAGTATATGAAGTCAAATCACTAGAGCTGATAGGGGAAAATAATTTTTTTCTTAGGTCGTTTTGTCTCCTTGTAACTTAAAATATGACACATAATCCAGTCTTGCCACTGCTGAATTATATGGTAGGAATGCTCCTGAATTACCGTAAATAGCTTACCATTCCCAGTAGAGACAATTGCATAATTCACTCTAAAATGCAGGTTCGTCTTTCTTAACCTACAAGAATGGGGTAACATGTATGACTATTCTTACTGAGTAATAAGGCACTATTTAATCCCATTGAATCATCATAAAAATTATATTCCTAGTGAATTTTCAAAGTGCCAGAGAAAAGATAGATTTTGTTCATTTGAGTTTTGGAGATACTCAAAGAAACAAGTGTTTTATTAAAAAAAAATAATAATAATAATACATTTTTATTACTCTTTATTTCATTACTATCTATCAGGGTTGCCCCTTCCCAGGTGCGGGACACAGCACATGCTCTTGTAAAACTTCATGTGGTTGGTGATTGCCCAGCTCTCCAATCTGTCCAGACCTCTCTGCAAGTCCTTTCCACCTTCAACAGAGTCAACAACTCCTCCCAGTTTAGTATTATAAGCAAATTTGCTCAAAACACCTTCTAGTCTTACATCCAAATCATCTATAAAGACATCAAAGAGAACTGGGCCTAAAATGGAGCCACGGGAGACCCTGCTGGTGACCAGCCACCAGACTGATGCAGCCCATTTACCGTAACACTTTGAACCCTATCTGTCACCCATCATATGATGTTTTTGTCCAGCTGTATGGTGGACATTTTGTCCAGTAGGATCCTATGGGAAACTGTGTTAAAAGCTTTATGGAAATCCAAAAGGATTACATCAGCTGGTTTCCCTTGATCAACTAGAGGGGTGATCTTATCATAAAAGGAAATCAAATTTGTTAAACAGGACCTACCCCTTGTGAACCCATGTTGGATGGGACCAATGACTGCATTCCTCCCCAGGTGCACTTTAATAACTTCATGGATAATCTTCTCCATAATTTTACCAGGCACTGATGTGAGATATCAGATAAATATCCCTAATATTTAGAAAACCTTATCATAGTTAAGATATCCTTGTGCAAGGTGTTATGCAAATAGAAATTGCAAGCAGTCCTTGCATAAAAAAAATATTTTTTATGGCAGAGGGAGGCAAATGGAGGAAATAAAGAAAAATAGAATTGGTGCTGAATATCTAGGTCAGGGGGTTCAGTGTACCAGAAGCCTAGCACTTGTGAAGCTTCTTGTAAGCATTACAGGGGAGAAGTTTTTTTGTGAAGTTTTGTGGAATGATAATTTCTACAGCATTGTAGATGTTTATGGGAATATTCCCTTAAACATGTAGGACAAGCCAGGAGAAATTATAAATATTTTTTTTCAAAAATGTTTAAAGTGGACAATATGGAGTTGTAGCAAAGTTTAACGTTTAACTGCATGTAGGTTTCAGTCTGAACAGTAAATAAGAGGCTATGAGCAAGAAAAGTTGCATAAATTTGATTTCAGATGAAAGGTGTAGCTATTGAAGGGATGTATAAATATTGATGATATAGTCAAAGTTAAAGCTCAGGAAAATGACCCTGCATTACTATTCTGAAGTGGACTCTAAATAAGAATAGCCTGCCTTTGGTAGGGTCAAAAGGAAAGAAATTACAGAGTTAGAGAGAAGGGGAAGAGGAAACAAGACTGATTTCAACTAATTTGAGAAATCTGCACTGTGGATATTTCCACATGAGCTAGTCCTCCTGGATACAGGATTTGGAGGGGAAGAGGCGGGGGTTGGGGGGCTTAGGGGAGGGAGAGAGAGAAAGAAAACAAACAAACAAACAAACAAAAACAACTGTGAGTGATTTAAATTTTTGCTTTGGACAGAAAGAGATTGCTCTACAGTAAAGTGGCAGATTTGTGAATTGGGGTTGGACTTGTATGGTTAAGATTACAAGTAATGTTTGGAAGAGGAAGACAGAAGGACCAAGAGCAGAATGAATCATAAATCCACAGAGAAGCGATGAATGGATAAAGAGAAGTCTTAACAAGACACGGCAACAGAGACTTAAAGCAGTACAGGGTCACCATAGCAAAAGAGGTCATTGTTTCAAGAATAAATAAAAGCATGAAGATGTTGAAGACAGATGACTGCTGATGGAAGCCAGAGCAGAGAATGATACTAGAATATTGGTTTTGGTATTTGCCATCAAAAATTGCAAAGGTAATATAGATTTATAGAGTGCAGTGCACAGCAGCCATACATTAACAAGTTTTTGATGAGAAATTAAATTGTCTTAGAACTAAAAAGAACAAGAAAAATAAAAAAAGAAAGACAGTGAAGGAAGTTCAAGGGTGATTTGAACATTTTTTTCCAAGCATAGGAAGAAATAGAATAAGTTTGAAATTTGAGATAAAAACAAACAAACAACAACAAAAAACAACAATATCAAAGTGGTCACAAGGATCCCAAAGTGAGCTAGGAGATGGGATAAAACTTTTGAGAACATATTGTGAAGACAGAGGAGAATAGAATGAAACAGAAAAGTTTCCTCATCCTCAACAGTAGAGAAGGAAAAAAAAAATCAAAGAATGAGAATGATACATATTTTATCTCTTTTCTCTCAAAAGAGAATGAGCAAGGTCCTCTGAGGAAAGAAAAATGGGGGCAGGAGGTTGTGAAGGATGAGCTGAAGAAAATAGAAGCTGGTTTTAGATATGGAAATCAATTAACTTGGAGAAGTAGAATTATTTTAGAAAGAAAAATGTTAGTACTGACTGAAGAATGAAACAAATTTGTAACGAAGTAAGCCTCCATTTTCACCAACAGCTTTAATTCTGAGAATATCATTGGAGTAAGTGGATGCTGACAGTTTTGCAAGGCCATGACTTTGTTAAGGCATTTAGGCAGGATACTGGGTCTTTCAGAAATTTTAGTCCATTTGGCTGCATAATTTCCACCAAAAGTTTCCAACGGATTTTGAATATCTGAAGGAATTTTTTATTAGAATACAAAGTAGAAGAGATCAATTTTTAAATGAAAACTCAGATCTGAAAGGAAAACCAAGTTAAAATAACAAATATGTGTATATATGTATATATATATGTATATATATGTATATATATGTATATATATGTATACATATATTTATATGTGTATACATATATTTTTGTATATATGTATATATATATTTGTATATATATGTGTATATATATATTTTGTATGTATATTTTGTATATATATGTATACATATATTTTTTCAAAGAAGTGTCTCATTTTGCTCTGTCTCAGTAAAAATTGTTCATGATCCCCCAGTAGTTTCCTGACTCACACCACCTGTATGTTGCGCTGTCCGAATTATAAAGAAAACTATTTCAACGACCTCTGTAGCTTGGTTGATTTTTTTTCTTTTATTATCTTAAAAGTCAGTTGATCCTTCCTCGTGTTGCATTTTCTGTTTCCTAAGATTCTAGTAAGATTCCAGTACCTTTGTTTCGTTTTCTTTTTTACTTTTTATTTGTCTTTCCTTTCCTTGTTCTCCCTTTTTCTCACTTTGAAAACTGTCAACTGAACATAGTCCTCCACAGTTCTCCCTCCCCAGTGGATTCAGATTGAGTTTCATCTGACCCAGAGAGTAGTAGCCAAGGCAAGGAAAACCCAGTCACAAACTTTTTTGGAAAAATCAGTATTTTGGATTTTCTATGTAAATTTTGCAAACAAACAAATCAGATAGCTAGCTATGCCATGCATTACACTGAAGAGTGGTAAAGAAATGCTAAGAGCTGGTAGGGAAGAAAGTGACACATGGAAAAATTTTGTTGAGACAAGAGAGCCTGGGAGGAGAAGAATTCATCAAATCTCACAAAAGACAAGAAGAAGTCACTCCTTATGAGCTGAAAGTCACTTAAAAATAAATAAATAAATAAATAAATCAATGTACAGAGCACAGCAATAGATCTTGACAATGGAAAACAGGTGGTGGTCATACAAGAGTACATCCACAACCAAGGAATTACAGATGTCCTGGATGAACACCAGTCTGATGTCCTCCCCTGTACATGAATTGCAAAACAAAACTAGCAAGTAGAGTACAGCTCAGAGAATTGTACTGTAGAATAGTAACTGTTATTATTAATGAGGAGAGCAAAGGACATAGCATTAGGAATTATGTGTAAAAGGACACACACCAAGAAAGAGCCAGCAGTGTGCCCTGGCAGCTAGGAGGGCCAACTGTACCCTGGAGTGCAACAAGCATGGCGTCGCTAGTCAACTAAGGGAAGTGATTGTCCCACTCTATTCTGTGCTGGTGTGGCCTCACCTTGAGGACTGTGCAGCTCTGGGCACCATAGTACAAAAAGGATGTGAAACTGTTGGAGAGTGTCCAGAGGAGGGGATGGTGAAGATGGTGAAGGGACTAGAAGGGAAGTTGTACGAGGAGTAGCAGAGGTAACTTGGCCTGTTCAGCCTGGAAAAGAGGAGGCTGAAGGGAAACCTCATCACAGTCTACAGATTCCTCGCGAGGGGGAGTGGAGGGGCACGTGCTGACCTATTCTCCTTAATCACTAGTGCAAGGACCCACAGGAATAGTGTCAACCTGAGGCAGGAGTTTAGGCTAGACAGCAGGAAGAGGTTCTTCAGTGAGAGGGTGGTCACACACCAGAAGAGGCTCCCCAGGGACATAGTCACTGCACTGAGCCAGTCTGAATTAAAGAAGCATTTGGACTGTGCACTTAGTCACATGGTCTAAAATTTTGGGTAGACCTGTGTGGTGCGAGCAATTGGACTCGATGACCCTTACGGGTCCCTTCCAACTTGGGATATTCTATGATTCTGTGAAAGAGGGGAGAGGGAGAGGAAGAGAGAGAACTCATAAAGTCAACTCCAGAAGTGAGTAAAAAAGTTTAAAAAAAAAAAAAATTGAGAGAGAGAGAGAGAGCAAAAGGAAAGGATGAAAGAATTGAACGCAAGTTGCTCAGAGGAATTGTGGATGTCCCATCCCTGCAAGTTTTCAAGGTTATGTAGGATGGGGCTTTGAGCAACCTAATCTAGTGGAAGATATATATCTGTGCCTACAGTGGGGGAGTTAGAACTAGACAATCTTTAAAGGTCTTTTTCAACCCAAACCATTCTATGATCTATGATTCTGTGATCATGAGCGCATCCAGTTTGGAGCCTCTCAGTCCGTGAACAATTTAAGGGCCTGGCAGAGACTGCCAAGATTTTCACAGATCACCTCTAAGGGTAGGTTTAGGGAGCTATGCTTCAACAGTTGGTGAAAAGACAGATTAGTAGCAATCTAATAGCGGATTACAACAGCTTGAAAGGCTGCTGCAAAGATGACAGCACTTCATGATAGTGGCAGAACACATAACAAGGCCACAAACCGTGTTTGGGGATGTTCAGTCTGGACAGAAGTAAAACTTCTTCTGCAAGGCAGTGCAGCACTCAGAAAAATTACCCAGTGAGGTATAAGGGTGAACTTTCTGTCCTTGGAATTTTCCAGGACTTGGCAAAACAGCATTGACCTGACCCAGTGCAGGCTTAGTCCTGATTCAAGTGGGAAGTCTGGACAACCTCCAGAGACTCCTTCCAGCCAAGATTTCTATGATTCAATGTTTCCACAATTGGAGAAAAGAGAATCCCCTGTGCATTAGTTTTTGTCAGCAGAGAATGCAAGAGATGTATGGCAGAGGCACTGTCAGGACTCTGTGAGAGTTGGTTTTAGAAAATGCAGTATGAAGATGGCTGCAATCTTTCTTAGACGGATTGTACCAGGAAAACAAAAGAAGGTCAATAAGAGAAAGGTGTAAAACAGGTCATATTGTAATAGAACAGGAAGAGGTGTAGGAGAGTGTGGAAAGCATGGGATGCATGATTTGTGATAGATGTCACAGCATATGGGTGGCAGAAGAAAGAGAAAATTCCAATTGATTCTATTTTTTGGCCCTTTGTTTCTCATATATTCATTGCTTGTTACTTTCTGAACTGAAGTTCAGGGTCTATCTTTTTGCCTTATATTTTTGCTGCTCAAGTTACATGATGAATATGATCCTCCATTTCTTCACTGAGGCTTTTTGACATTACTACAATAAGTATAACTGGAATTTAGTATAATGGCAGTCAGTAATTTTATTTTCTAAGTAATTAATAAGATTTTGCTTCTTAGTTTTGAATATTTAAGGCAACTACAGGTAATACATTACTCTTTTTTTTTTTTTTTAGTTTTCCTTCAAGGAAGAAATTCCTTGACAGGGAAATACAAAACAGTATAAGAAACCTACAGAGGATGAAAGGATGAAAAGATTAAATCATACAGATCATATAACTACTGAACAGTAGTATATTTTAGCATAGTAGCATATTGTTTTTCTGTATGTTCTTACAAAGTCAGCATTTTAGGGAACTAGTTTTTCTCAGTCCTCATAAGGGGATAAGAATAAAATTAAGTACTACTGACTTGAGGAAAGGCTGCAAAATCAACTGATGTATAGATGTAGACAAACAATCCAAAAGTGAGATTGCTTTGGTGTTTAGGATTTCAGTCTGCCTGGAAGCATGATGCACTACTGCACAGATATCAGATTCCAACTGTTTTGCACCAGTCCCATTGTACTGGGTTTGGGTGGCAAGGTTTTGGTAGTAGGGGGCTGCAGAAGTGGCTTCTGTGAGAAGAGTCCAGAATCTGTCCCATGGTAGATAAGCACCAGCTCCAGCCAGCTACTAAAGGGGCCTACATCTGGCCAACTGATAAGCCATGAGTAACACTGGTTGTACTTCAGTGTAAGCAGATTTAAGAAAGAGAAAAAAACTGCTAAACAGCAACAGCTGGGAGAGAGGAGTGAGAAACAACCCTGCAGACACCAAGGTCAATGAAGAAGGAGGGCAGGAGGTGTTCCATGAATCCCTGTGGCCTGTGGAGAGGCCCCTGGTGGAGCAGGCTGTCCCTCTGCAGCCCATGGGTCCCACATGGAGCAGATCTCCACACTGCAGCCTGTGGAGGAGCCCCCAGTGGAGCAGGGGTATGTGACCTGGAGGAGGCTGCGGCCCATGGAGAACACCCACAAGAGCAGGCCCCAGGCTGGAGCTGCAGCCCATGGAGAGCAGCCCACGGGGGGGCAGGAGGCCTGGGGGGAGTTGCCACCTACCTGTGGGGGACCCATGCTGGAGCAGTTTGCTCCTGGGGGATGGATGGACCCCATGGTCTGGAGCGATGTGGGAGCAGTTCTTGAAGAGCTGCTGCCTGTGGGCAGCCCCTGCAGGCCCAGTTCGGGAAGGACAGCATCCCGTGGGACGGAGCAGGGGCAGAGAGTGACCATGAAGGAGCAGTGGAGTTGAAGCGTTAGGGACTGACCACAGCCCCCATTCCCCATCCTTGTGCCACTCATGGGGAGAACGTAGAAGGGGGTGAATAGGGGGGAGGTGGCTTTAGTTTATTTTTTGTTTATCACTTCTCTAGCTTATTAGTAATAGGTAATTACCTAGTAATAGGTAATAAAGTCATTAATCTCCCTATGCTGAGTCTATTTTGCCTGTGATGATAATTGTTGAGTGATATCCCTGTCCTTATCTCAACCTTTGAGACCTGTTTTCTCTTCATTTCCCTTTGAGAAGGGGGAGTGAGAGAGGTTGTGGGCTCAGCTGCCCACCTGAGTAAAACCACCACACCCACCATGTGATGATTCTGCAAAACCTTACTTGCAAATGTTTTTCTTTACTTTATAGGCAGCTTGTTAACATCAGTGTAACTTTTGGCTATGATAATTTACATGAATAAAGTTTGCAAGATCAATTCCAAATCAAAAGGGACAGCCTCTCAAAACAACCTCCACCTCTGCTGAATACAGTAAGATTTAGGTTAGATTTAGATGTTAGAAACAATAGGAATCTATCTACTACTAGCAAACTAAACAGAGCCTAAGGCATTCTTTGACACTGAAGCTAAATGGCACATTGCTACTGTTAAGCTCTCTTGCCATCAAAAAACAAGCTAACAACATTCAAACTGCCTATTGGGAATGATCCCCATTCTGTGCTAATTTCCCAAGCATGCATGACAATTATTTTCTCACATGCTAGTTGGAGCAGAGTGAGATTGTGGTGGAGAGTGTACCGGTAATTTAACACAATCATTTTTTCACTGTCTTTTCCTGTGCTCTGACATGAATCTACCGGTATAAATAAAAGGACATAAGAAGAATTTAGGTTATCTAAGTTCAAATATGTATCACAAATGTTTTTTTTTGGTTTTCCTCCATTCTTCTTAAGCATCCCTGTAACTACATCTACGGAATCAACATTCGTCCTGTCCACATTTAGCATTAAAGTAGTTAAGTCGCTAAAATTCCACACTGTGGGTGTGTAAAATACTATCTCTCTCTTCTGCCTCCATCCCACTGGAATCCAGAAATGAGGGATATGTATTTGAAAGTCACTTTCACAAATATTAGCAAGTTAAAGGTTTCTAAGAATGTACATTCTTCTAAAAAGATCACTGGAAGTGGTGGTTGTCACACAATCAGTTTTCATTTAAGGCTTAGAGAATCAACAATTCAGTTCTTGCTTCAGCTGGGTGGAATTCAGATGTACTGGGTTCACCTACCCCAAACTTTCAAACTTTTAGCTGCTACAATACAATTTCTGGAAGAGAAAGGCACTTTCCATGCCATCCATTGAACTTGTACCACTACGCAGTAAGAAACAGAAGATTTAATAAGCTAGAGTCATACAACAAGAGGAATCCCACAGGTTAATTAATACTGGAAGTACTGAGATCTCTCTCCACTCCAGTTATTTAGGTGGTGTATCTAATGGAAAACACATTTCATTATAAACGCTCAGCTAACCTAAATTTTGTAAGAAGGAATGGATGAAAAGCCCATTTCTTAAATAAGCATCACTGTAGTTACATTTTGAGAGAAACCAGGAGGGCTGTTTTGAGAAGCTCTGTTCTTGTCATCCTTCCCTGCAGAGTAGCAATTTTACAAGTATGGCAAGGACCAGCCTTATTTTCTTTCCGCCTTGGGAGAGATGTGAAAAGACAGCTGAAGCAGGACTTGCTAAACTATGCTAATTTGAAAAATCCTACAACAACCAATCATTTTTTTCCCTTGGTTGACAGTGTTTTATTGGGGGCTTTTATTATTTTAAAAATTTGTAAAAAGTGAATTTAGAGAGGGTTTAAAATGGGGTAATTATCTTCAACTCAATATGAAAATCTCTTGCAGAGATCATAGTATTTCTAATCTTACAAGATAGGAGAATTACGCTGAACTCAGATTTTAATATAAAATGGTGTTATACTTTTATCCATTTCTGATTATTAATGGGATAAATTCAGTTTTCAGTTGTACTGTTATCAAACATGTTATAGCTAAAGCTTCTACTCATAAATAGTTTTAATTCATTTATACATATGCCTTATTCACACAATCAGTTCCTGTAAAACTTTCTGTACTATAACTGTTTAATAGAATTCCATATCAGAAATGCATTTCTGCTGAATTCTAAAAAGCTATATGTCTAGCCAAGTATACACATATTATTGAAAAATTCTATATAATATGTTAAAGTATCCAAATAAAGGATTTAATTTATAAAAAAAATGTGCATGATTTTCAAAATAATGTCTTTGAACACTAGTGTGTTGGTCTTTGGTATCTTTTAAATGGAACTTAATTAAAAAAAATTCATTGTAGAACTAGTTTTTTTTTTCATTTTTAACAATTTATCAGTGAGCTAAAAGTGTGATTTGATTTATATATTTATTTTCACAAAGGCAAAGCTATTGTGCATGACCAATTTATTTTCTTTGAAATATATACATAAAATAGATATTAATACTTATGTTCAGCGAGTTTCATTCTCCTGTGTACAACAGATGGATAGCAGTCAGTAAGTCTGAGAAGTTTCAAAATAATACAGAAATCAAGATACTATTAAAAATAGTATGTATAAGCATAGAGTGAGAATATGGTCCAATTCCATGAGAACAAGTTCATTTATTTTTACAAATAATTAAAATATTGGATTTTTTTTTCACTCATTGAGAACTGCCACTTAAAGATATTCAGATTTTCAGAGGTAGCTATGTGCTAATATCAGAAGCATTTATGTACATCCATAATCATAGTGCAGGTATTGTTGCTAAGTATGTATGTCAGATATATTAAGAGATAAAGGCAATAGGGGAAAAAGTGCCAACTACAGAGAAGGTAACATTTGGCAAAAATATACTGGTATAAAGTAAACTGAGTAAGGTACAAAGTAAACTGGGAGTGAGAGAAGACCCCTGATTGTTGGAACCCACCTGGACACAGCCTCTTGAGGCCAATGTCAAAAATCAGTTGCCTTCTAGATAGCGGAAATTCACTGAGTTCATTTATAGATTAAATTATATAACGTGGGGTCTCCCAGTAACAGGAAAAAAGGTCCTTGGTTAGTGTGTTTGTGTGTGTAATTTAGGCGTGGCCAAGAACATTCTTCAGCACTCATGTCAGCTGATATTAAATTCCCTGTGTCTACAGTGTTATACTCTCCCATTCTCCAAAATACTGTAGCTGTTTCCAAACTGCCTACTGGGAGTAGTTAGTGGGCTGTCTGAACTCCCATACTGTACACAGAAGCTGTTGGAAAGAGTGATACGTGCCAGGGGCAAAAAGGGTGCTGGGAACAATTCTTGCTATCCAACAAAAGTAGAGAGGTGCAGATGACCTCCTGGCTCAAACAAATAAATTGGAGTTTCAGTAGCAAATATGCAGATACAGCTATTGATTCAAGTGGTCTCCTCCGTCCTTCTTTTCGTAGGAAAATCTGAGCCCACACTGTTGGAGACTCTCGGTCTGCGATGGGTTTGGAGACTGAAGATCTGCTCCCATAGGCAGCCAGATCCAGTTCACCTAATAGGGAATCCTACGAAGTCACAATGATCTCCCCATGAGGAATGGATGACACAATGATCTCCCTTACTTAGGAATGGATGACATCATTTCCAGTTACACAGAGTGCTATGAAGAATTATTCCTTAAATATTGCATTGGGATAGTTTTGTTGTCCTGACTTGTCACTAGTTTATGAAATTGTGACTGATGAAGCTGGGAATGTTGTAACGTAAAATATGTTATGTAGGACACAGGTCCATTGAGACCATTATGCTGCTTCCAGATATCCAGGTTATATGTATCATGTTTATCATGTTTAATGTGTCTCATGTGCTCCTGTATTTCCCTTGGTCTGCACAGGTTCTTCTCCTCTCCACTACAATACCCATTCTGTGGGGAAAAAAAAAAAAGAAGAAAAAAAAAAAAAGAAAAAAAAAAGTTTGCAGTAGAAATGGAACTGTGATCTTGCTGCCAAGTACGGTGGATTCTCTTTTCCCCCAAGCCCTCATATAAGTTAATCAAACCTTTCCGGAACTACACTTTCATAAGTATTCAATTTTAATACACAAGACCACATGACATATCACACAATTTTCCAAACCAATGTATTTTTACCTAACACAAAATATAATGTACACTAATTTCTACATGATTTTTTACAATTCTTCTTTACACATAGTTCTGGGCTGTTCATTTTAGTCTAAGTTGTCAGGTATATAATTGTCAAGTATATATAATTTCTCCCTCTCCAGATGTTGGTTCTTCTATTCACACCATTATGTGTCATTAAAGCTAAGCTGTTATGCAATTTTATGGATGTGTATTATCTTGGCTCAAGTTGCAGTCAGACTGTGTCTCCAGATATTACAGTATGGCCCTATCATCTTCACTCGTGATAAAAACTTGCCATTGTGCTCTGTGACTTTCACTTCACTGTGTTCTCCTATGCCCTTCCCCAAGAATATTTCTCTTCTGCCAACAAATTTGTTCAAAATGGTCATCTTTCCTAGTGCAAATATTGCTACGTCAGTTGGAGGATGTCTATGATTAACTGCTCCTTATCAGCCTTGATCTGCAAAATTGGAGCCACAATATTGACAGCTGCAGCACCTTCCACATGCACAGATGACTTTGTGACATGAATACCACCCCCCCCCAAAAAAAAAAAAAAAAAGAAGCTTATGAATGCTATGTAGATTCCCCAAACTTGCAAACACAATTCTTTTCTCACACTATAGCATTTTTCTTCATTTAGACAAATATATCCTTGAGGGGGTATAAAATAAAACATGAATGAAAATAATTTAGAAAAGAGTTGCAGGAGTTCTCTTTATGGGTAACTTGCTCTATTTCTGTTCTAAAGATTGTCTTCTTATTCTTACAGATTAAATTATATAGTTGATAATGAAATAGAAGAATAAGTGGAAAGCAAATATGTTCTGACCACAGTCTCAACTTTTTAAACAGTAAATGCAATCCTTTACCAAGTGGGTTTAGTACAATGATTTTAATATGGGTGAATTACTCTCTAATTGCACAAGCCCGGTGATGTGCAAGCAGCAAGCCACAAAAGTTTCACTGAATACTCTGTGCAATTTTCCAGACATTCTTCAAGGGAAGTTTTCTGGGATTTGGTGAAATCATGTAAAAGAAGCATTTAATTGAAAAAAGTGAGCTGAGTACTATTGACTGAATGCTCTTTTATCCTTTATATATTCAGAAACACAGAAAGAGAGCAAACTGGAGATGGTCAGCCCTGAGTTGAGCAGTTCCAGGTGTTTTCACGTGGTGATAAAGCCTGGAACACAGCTGGGTAACAATGATCCCAACTTTTCTTCACATTCCTTGTCAGCTTTTCATACTAAAGTGCCCAGTATGGATAGTGTTTCCCAAGTGACAAAGTAATTGAGTATGAAATGAACAAACTGAATTGTTGCTAATAACTGAAAGGATAGCTTTTGACCCATCTAATGGTTTAAAATAAAGGAGAAAGACACCTCAAACTCAGCATAACTCCTCAATATAATTCTCAGTCAGACAGAAAAGTTAAGAATAGGCACATACGATTTGTTTATACCTTTGCACTATTATTCATTAATGCCTATTTAAAGCAGAACATTTTTGCCTAGATATTTTCCTCTGCCTTCACTGATGATAAAATCTGGAAGATATCAGAGGAAAGAACCTTTAGAAAAACAACAAAAAATGAAACTTACAATGGCTTCCAAAGAGGAAATTACCTTCCATGCATATGTGGCTGCATTTATGTGAGTATGAGAAAGAAGTCTAAAAGAGGTTAGTGATGATCAGTAAGAGGCACTCATGGCTTATGGGCAGATAGGAAAGCAAGAGGTTATGTACACAAAAGAGTCGCAGAGCCTAGGAGAAAGAGAGATCATTTGCCAGCAGTCAATCTAACAATTGACTTTGTGTATGGATAAACAGTGTAATGATCACAGAATTTGGTGCAGTCAGAATTTAATATCTGAATTTAATATCATGAAAATAGCAAAATGATCCACTTGTCTCTTGTGGGATTGTATAATCCCCTCCCCTCCCCTCCCCTCCCCTCCCCTCCCCTCCCCTCCCCTCCCCTCCCCTCCCCTCCCCTCCCCTCCCCTCCCCTCCCCTCCCCTCCCCTCCCCTCCCCTCCCCTTCCCTTCCCTTCCCTTCCCTTCCCTTCCCTTCCCTTCCCTTCCCTTCCCTTCCCTTCCCTTCCCTTCCCTTCCCTTCCCTTCCCTTCCCTTCCCTTCCCTTCCCTTCCCTTCCCTTCCCTTCCCTTCCCTTCCCTTCCCTTCCCTTCCCTTCCCTTCCCTTCCCTTCCCTTCCCTTCCCTTCCCTTCCCTTCCCTTCCCTTCCCTTCCCTCCCCTCCCCTCCCCTTCCCTTCCCTTCCCTTCCCTTCCCTTCCCTTCCCTTCCCTTCCCTTCCCTTCCCTTCCCTTCCCTTCCCTTCCCTTCCCTTCCCTTCCCTTCCCTTCCCTTCCCTTCCCTTCCCTTCCCTTCCCTTCCCTTCCCTTCCCTTCCCTTCCCTTCCCTTCCCTTCCCTTCCCTTCCCTTCCCTTCCCTCCCCTTCCCTCCCCTTCCCTCCCCTTCCCTCCCCTTCCCTTCCTTCCTGTCTGCTCTCCTCCTCTCCCATATAATTGCACTTATCAGCAATACACCATACACAGTCCTTATCAAGTTTAAGAATCATGAATCAAAGAAATAGTACATCTAACTCTATGTGCATGTGTGCATGTTTGCTTGCTTGTACAGTGTCTGATGGGGACAAATTTTATAGTGTAAAATAAAGTTATAAGAAAATTGCTCTATTTTATTTGACTTTTAAATCTCTGTTACTGATTATTATACAAGATGGGGAAAAAAAAAAAAAAAAGTTTTCTCTAAATAAAGGTCAAAAGAGTTCCAGAAATCTCCAGAAATATTAAAGTGTACATTGTCTTTCCTGAAATGTTTCCAAATTCAAAGATTCCAAATTCAAAGATTCAATTCCTTCTCTAGAAAACTTGTTAACGGTTTACACAAATATAAATGAATAAGTAAAATAAATAAAAAGGAAATGGTGAATCAGGTAAAACCAATTTTCAGAATTATTTTCAAGTTGAACCTATACTATAGGTTTTGAACCTATACTATAGGTTCAACTCATTGTTGCCTTGTACTAAATCAGTTATTTACAACAGAGCAGAGAAAATGTAAAATATCCGTAAAGGGCTGACATTTTCATGTGATAGGCTTTTATGCCCAATTTCTACTGACTTCACATAAGAATCCCAGTATTCCACCGTATTCCACCCTTCTCCAGATTTCTGTTTTCTGTTATTTATTGCCCAGTTTTGTGCCTTTTAACCTAAACTGTCCTTCCAGGAAACATAATTTCCATTTGAAAGGCTTTATGATACCTTTTCAGGCAGCAGTGAGATTTTTGTTCAGTTTCAAGCAATTGATCCAAAATTTTGAGATACAGGATATGGAAGAAGAACTGATGTCATGTTTTGAAAATGTTCTATTGCCTGTATTTCAACATTTTTTTTTTCTTTAAAACTGATTGTTCAAGCAGCTTGGAATGAGGTTCCCTAAATCATCTTGAGCAGAGCTAATACAAAGGATTAGATATGAAATGCTAGGACCTGTTCATTAGCAAACTTGTATTAGTGAAATGTTCTGCAGGGATTTAACAGATTTTTTTAGCATCTATTGTAGAGATCATGTCTAAACACTCATGAAATAGGACTACTATGCTTTTCAGGATATTAAGGTGATTTTTAGATAAAGATTTCAGATTAAGTTTAGTAGAATCTTGTATGTAGACTTGGATTGCTTGCCTGTTGGTCACCACCTCAGATCATCCCAACTTATTTCTTTTTGTGTGTCATGTCCATGGTTTTTGGACTTACGCTCAACTACACAACTGTTAAGTGCAAAGTTATCCCTTAGCTCTGGAAGTAGAGATAGAACAATACAATTGTATACATCGAAAAAATATCATTTCCTTCTTGCAATATTATATGACCAAAGTCAGGCAAACAAACTGGTCACTGGATCATTTCTAGAAGTTCTCCAATCTCACATATGCTACTGGAGTAAAAAAATCCTACAGTTTAAATTGCTTGTGTGTAGGGGTCTTAATTCCATGAGCATAAGTGTCAGACTGCAAGTGTGGACAAAGTGATGAGTACTTTACAGGAAGTACTGAAAGTGAGGGGGAATTACAAAGGACTTTGTAAATCTTACAAAGTTTCCAGGATTCTGTGAAAAGGTGTACTGCATGCACGTTTCTGAAGTACCTAATCTAACTTCAGTGCTGTAAAGAGAAAAAAAAAAAGGGGGTGGGGGGGCAAAAGAAGTCATTTTTAAAAGTTGCTTTTTCTTGGAGTCAAAACAGATCTTTTCTTTATTTCCTTGTTTTTGATCAGTACTTATTACAAAAGTAGCATAAAACTTTTTATATAATAAATATGCCAGTGAAGTAACTGGCAGAGTGCATACCTTTGTATGTGTATGATTGTGTTTGTGTGTATGCATGCAAAATATCAGCATTCCACCTTTTGATTTTAGAAAAAGGAATTTTGAAAAGCCTAACGATTTCTTGCATGTGCTTTATATATATATATATATATTATGTATTATATATATATATTATATATATATATAATGTTCCTGATATATGTATTATAGAATGATCTTGAACTCTGATATCATGGGTAGTCAAATTCAGATTCTAAGTCTAATAAAAACGTTTGCCTTTTTCTATCCAAATCTCATCATTACTTTTAACTTTATTCTCGTTTTGATAGTTTCTAACCAATGACTGATGGAATGTCTCAGTGACTAGAAAATATAGTAATTGTTTCCGGTGTTCTGTGCTGATGATGGTCCCTCATACTTACAGATTGTCTCATTTGTCCCAGCAGTCTCTAATCTCACCTTCCTTTATCCTTGGCTGTGATCCTACCTCTAAGCTAACTGCTCTCACTGCCAGTTTATTGTTGACCACTTCTCATTAAGTACCTCAGCCTTTTGAGCATCACACCTTGATCACCATCAAGATATGGAGTGGCTTGGGGAAAGGATTGCACAAAGTCATGAAACAGTAGTGAACTGTATGTGGCAAATGTTCTTTCTCTGGTTTAGGAAAAGACTGAAGCATTTTCAAAACGTGCATGTGACAAATTATATAACTAACACATTCATCTATTTGAAAGCCTTAATCATATTCTCGAGAATTTGAGGATTTTAAATAGCAATGAATGCATTAATATTTGCCTGAGTGTGTGTGCATCCTGAAGCAACTAATCAGGGTAGTGAACTCCCCTGATTCTGTTTAGCTGGTTGAAATATCAGCTTTGAAGCTCAGTTGTTGCTATTTACTGTTCAGACACTGGTCATGGAATGTGAGCAAATGATGGAATTCAAACCACTTTGGCTTGGAAATGAAGGATTCAAACTGTGGTTAAAAAAAAAAAAAAAAAAAAAAAAAAAAAAAAAAAAAGAAGTTATGAGAAGAGGGTGGAAAAGAAAAAAGAAAAAAAAAAGAAAAAAAAAAAAAGAAGGCTTATAATAAAAAGAGCAGTGGGCAGTGGAGGAGCAGAATTTTTCAGTGACAAATGTGACAAGAAAATATTCAGATAATTAAATAAAATCCTCTCTGTGGTTTCTGTGCCAACTTTCTGCTACTGTCAGTGGATGTTGTGGTCTCTGCAATACAGAGAGTATATAGTCCTGAATTTATACCTCCTGCTACAATTAATCATATTTTGATATTGCCAGATCCAATAAATGTGAAACTCAGGAGGCAGTTAGGTAACTGAACACATTAAACTGACTTTTAAGTTAGGAAATTTAAAATCAAATTTCCATTCTCCTTACTTCTTGCTTTCAGAGCCTGTGGAGTCAATCTGAGTTTTGATCTCCTGCTGTTCTTTGCAGCCATGAGGACCTGTGGTGGTTTTACTCAAGCGGGCAGCTGAACTGCATCACAACTGCTCTCTCACACCCAATCCTCAAAGAGAAATGGGGAGAAAACATAATGGAAAGGTTTCAAGGGTTGAGATAGGGACAGGGACATCACTCAACAGTTACCATCAATGGCAAAACAGACTCAGCATAGGAAGATTAGTGTAATTTATTACCCATTAATAAAAAATAAGCGAAGTGAGAAACAAACAAACAAACAACAACAAAAACAGTAAACATACCTTCAGCTGATCCATCCTCTTGTGGGGTCCCTCCCGCAGGATGCCGTCCTTCCCGAACTGAGACTGCATGGGTTGCCCACAGGCAGCAGCTCTTCAAGAACTGCTCCCACATCGCTCCAGACCATGGGGTCCATCCATCCCCCAGGAGCAAACTGCTCCAGCATGGGTCCCCCACGGGTAGGCGGCAGCTCCCCCCAGGCCCCCTGCCTGCCCGTGGGCTGCTCTCCACGGGCTGCAGCTCCAGCCTGGGGCCTGCTCCTGTGGGTGTTCTCCATGGGCCGCAGCCTCCTCCGGGTCACATACCCCTGCAGTGTGGAAATCTGTTCCACGGGGGCCCATGGGCTGCAGGGGGACAGCCTGCTCCACCAGGGGCCTCTCCACAGGCTGCAGGGGAACTGCTGCACTGACCTAGGGGTCTGCAGGGCTATTTCACACTCCTCTCTCCCAGATGTCATGTTATCACACAGCAGTTTTTGCTTGTTTGTTTGTTTTTGTTTTATGTTTCTTAAATCTGCTCTCACAGAGGTGCAAGGAACATTGGTTATTGGGTCAGCTCTGGCCAGTGGTGAGTCCCTTTGGAGCCAGCTGAAACTGGCCCTTATCTACCATGGGGCAGCTTCCAGACTCTTTTAAACCCAATACAAGACCAGAACATGTCTTGGCTGAAGCTGAAATTCCTATGGGTCAATGACTCCAAAATGAGGAAGCTTTAGCAGCTGCAATGACAGTAAAATTTCTAATTTGCAATGGAATATTTTTAAAGTTGCTGCCTTATAATTAGGTTTGATATTTTTGGTCCAAGTGGAAATAGCATGTGATCTGATCAGACCATGGATAAACTAACTCTTTACTATCACCAAGCACTATCATTAATAATTATAAGAAAAAAAATATAATCCAGTAAACAAACCATGACAACTCAATATAATCTTTAATCAATGAAAGCAAATATGTTTAATTTTAGGCACGTGCTTAAATACAGTAAACTTGAAATTAACTTACTGTATTATTGTAATAGCTTTAGTGTGAGTGTTTGAGAATGAAGAACAAATTAGTTTCTTTCCATTCTGGCTAGGTAAGGAAAAATTTATGCCTCTTTGTCTATTGGTAGCTTAAATGATGAATTGGGACTAGCAGTTTAGATAGCTGGTATGGCATTTTATCAATTTGAGTTTCTTGGGAGAGCAATATAAACACACAAGTATCAGGAACAAGCTAACCTTCAGGTGTATTTGTGTGTGTTTATGTTCATGTATACATTAAGCCTGAAAAAAAAAAAAAAAAGAAAAGAAAAAAAAAAAGAAAAGAGCTTGAAGACAGAAGAGGGCAAAGGTACAGTACAGGTACATTAGAGTAATGTACATTATTCTACATTAAAGGTACATTAAAGGTACATTAAGTCCTTGGTGAAGGGCAGTATTAGATTTGGGGGTATAAAGTGCTGATTAGGAATACAAGAGTCAAGAAAACAAACAGTGAATCTCTTTTGCCAAGACCAAAACATTTTTGGCCCACCTTAGGGTACAGACTGTTCTATAGCTAGCTTTCTGAGTAACAAGGTATCTGCAACATATCAGATGTTGTTCTTAGGATATTTGCACAAGTCCTTTAACTTCCTTGTATAGGTTGAATGCTGACAATCTGTACCTGTACCTTTAGAATTTCATTCTGAAGCAAGAAGAAATGGAGAATGTTCTGAATGGATCCCTTCAGTATGGATGTTGGAATCATTAAAATATTTACTACCTCAGTCAAGACAATATCCTGCAGACATTTAAAAGACAAAAAACAAAAAACAAAAAAAAGATGGTGATTTTTCTCAAATTTTATCCTTGGCTGCTAGGCACTTTAATAGAAAGATTTTAGCTAGCAAATACAGCTGACCATTTTCAAGAATTGACTTTGACTGTCAAGGCTTCCATATTTTTTTCCCACTTAAATAGAAGCAAAACAATATAAAATTTGTCTACAAAGTATGTTTAGAAAAAGGTTATAATATCAGATACACTATAACCTCATTCAACGATTTTATTTATTTATTTTTTTTAATTGTTGTGGACTTTAATAACAGGAAAATATTCACTTAAAAACTTGGGCACTGATACAACGTATAGTTAATTTATAACTCTTTCAATCACTTCCGCTTTTACAGGTATTAAAAATCAACAATATGTCAAAGAGTAGCACTTTTAAAAGTATTACTTGAAACCATAGCAGAACAGTTTTGTCTATGTTATGAAAAATTTGAAAATTAGTAACTAAGTAAAATAGAATTAACCAGAGAAATTGTGTCTTAAGGGATTGAAAAAGTCTTTTATAAACCGCACAGGGTACAGTCACTTCCTCTGAAACTTAAAATTCTAGTCAAAGAGAAACATAAAATTGTTATATTTTTAGATCTCTTTCTGTTCTCATCATACATACTCATTATTGGTCCAATGTAAAACCCATTTCAGTTAGTATTATTCTTTCTGTTGATTTGGATGAGCTTTAAAGCACAGTCTCCCTGAACACACCTAACACACCCAAAGTATAACTCCATCTGCATTTTATTTGCTGGTATGACATTAAATGTATCCTTGGCTTTTTGCTTAAGTTTCTAGATTCTTGATACTTTTGCATAATAAATGTAAACCTCTAGGCAACAGAGTTATTTTTCTTAGTTATTTTTTTCATGGTCTGCTTAGATATATATCCATTGTCCTTTAGGATTCATGATTTGCATGTTTTATATTCACCTGCATTTTAAAAGGACATTAATATTATCTATTTGCTCCAAGTGAAACCAGTAGCTTATGTTTGGTTTTCAAAAAGGTATCTGTTTTTAATTCCAAGACATCAGAGAATATAGAGGCTGCAATTTCCCTTGTACTATAAATTCATAAAATCACTACACAAATAGTCTTCAACCTTTAAAAGCAATCAATCAATCAAACGAATAAATAAATAAATAAAAGAATAGGGGATTGTCCTGGTTTCAGCTAGAATAGAATTAATTTTCCTCCTAGTAGCTGGTAAGGTGCTGTGTTTGGGATTTGGGATGAGAATACTGTTGATACCATGCTGATGTTTTAGGTGTTGCAGAGCACAACTAAAGCCAAGGGCTTTCAGCTTCTCACAGTGTCTTGCCAGTCAGCAGGCTGGGGGTGCAGCAGGAGCTGTGAGGGGACAGACCCAGGACAGCTGACCCAAACTGGCCAGAGGGACAGTCTGACATCATGCTAAACAATTTATAGGGGTGGCTAGGCAGGGTAGGGTTTCCTTGGGGATAGGTGTGCTTGGCGATATCCTTGGGGATAGGGCTCCTTGCATAGGCTGGGCATCGGTCAGCAGGTGGTGAGCAATTGCATTGTACATTACTTGTTTTGAATACACACTATTATTAGTACTATTATCATTATTATTATTATCATTTCCTTTTCTTTTCTGTCCTGCTGTGGTGCTTAGCTGCCAGCTGGGTTAAACCACAAGATTTCTCCAGATCATGAATTGAATCAATACTCCAAAAAACAGCCTAAGAAGGAAGGGACAAGGGTGTCTCAAAATTCTGTAGTTCATATAATTCTACGTAGTGCATCTCCAGGTTTCATTCATTATTTCTCCCAGTGCTTAAAAAAATGTACCTATACAAAGACTTGGAATAGAAAAATGAATAAAGTTCAGAAATAAGATCTCTGTTAAAAAAAAAAAAAAAAAAAAAAAAAAGAAAGAAAGAAAAAAAAAGTTTATTGAAACTAAAAGCTAAGCTTTGAAAACAAGGATACTACATTTCTACAAATACATTTATGTAGCTTTAAAACTCAGATACCCAAAATTAGAAAGTTGTAGAATTCTGGTTGCCATCTGCCTCTCCAATAGTCTAAATAAAATCAAACATTGATTCTTCTTTTTCCTCAAAACCTGAATTTTTGCCCCTCTCATGCCACACTCCAACACAACTTTTCTCCATTTTACATCTTACTTTTATCTGTAAAAAATGTTCCTGACATCTCTACTCTGTCAAATTCAGTTGACATTACAATTGATATTACAACAAACAGTTAGACAGTTAGACTTTTCAGTAAAAAGTTGCTGGAAAGAGACACAAATACTTGCACAACAGAACATGTTCCTAAAGGCTCCTTTCATTGGGAAAACAAAATAAAATTAAAAATATATCTGAGCTCTCAAATGTTCAATTTAAGATATTCTCGTGTCGCACCTACATTATTCTGGTGACATAAATAGTTAAACAGCATGAAATTCAGGCAATCATGAAGTTTGATTGCAATTATTTATATTTATTTAAAGGATGAGTATAGAATACATCAGCTTTTGTGTATATCAAATTTAATGAACCTTTTCAGTGAAGGATATGTGTACATACCACATTGTTTTTCATGCAATTCCTTGCACTGATTAAGAAGATATTAGTCTTCCCTCTGTAGTCTGGTGTCTCAGTCATCCGATGAGGCTTAGCATGGGTTTGCATTTTTTCCATGGATGGATTCACATGAGTTAGTAGAGATTACGCATTTTCTTGTGTATGTTTTCTCCAGAACGGAGAAACTGGAAGGTCGTTATGTGCATGTATCTGTTGTTTCTCTAAAGAGAACTTTTACATCACCTAAGTGCTACATCTGCGACTCCTTTGAATTCCCAGTTGCTGTGCATATCTTAAGGAGATGATCTGAATCCAAAAGCAAGACACTTTGCCATTTATTTGGAAGAATGGTCCTTCTCACTAATAGCACCGGCAATTGAAGTTGTAAAACTTTTTAGTATGTAATTTATAGTGGAAGTATTTTCACTTTTTTTTTTTTTCTTCCCTCTTATTAGTGTTTTCTTTTAACCATGGAAAACTCTCAAAGTAAAAAAAAAAAATAAATAAATGGATACATTAAACCAGAAGTTGATCTCCTCCCTTCACCATTATTTATCAAATACTCTTTTTTCCAATTTCAAAACAAAACCTCACATTAAAATATAAACAATAGAAATTCAGGAGGAATTTTCTTAATACAATTTTAGAGTGAAAAGAAGTAGGGAAGACAAATTTTATTTTGGTGTTATGTAGTAAAAATTTACTACTCTTGTAAATCATGAGTTAAAATGACTCCATTCTCTCCTTATTTCCCCTGTGTTTAAAATCAGTAGATCTCAACAATACTAATATTACTGACCAGTTTTAAGGAATCATGAAAATAATCAGGCAAGTGAGCTGATCTGTGCAAAGTCACTTAAGAGATTAAATTAGAATATGAAAGCCAGAACTTTGGTTGTGACTGTATAACTTAATAAAATATCCAGGCTCTATTACCTGTCCCTAAGTGTGAATGTCACAGAACAGAGTATGACTTCATAGCTAAGCTGTTTTATCAGTCAGTCTATATGACCTCTTGGAAAATATCCATAGATCATGAACAGGCAGTGTTCAAACATTATAAGTTGACTTGTAGCAGAAACTGAGCATGGCATGATATTAAATAGAATTAGTAATCACAAGGCAGTGCCTGTTAATTCATTGGTATAGTCATATTCTTTGGCTCCTAGTGCAAAGCATTATGGGTTGGGTTACCTTACCTCAAAAATAATCCTATAATGTAATATAAATAAATAGTTCACAGAGCAGAGCTCTTGTGGAGTAGTCCTCTTTGCTTTGTATCTAGAATTTACAGGCATAAAAAAAGTATTATCTGGAGTTTGATATTTCCCAAGTTTGAAAAAGGTTCTCTGATCCTGGCTTTTATGTTGTAAATAAGGCAGTAAAATATAGATGGAAATTATATTTTTACTGTAAGTTTTTCACTGAAACTTTCTGATTAGATGCAAATATTTTCACAATCAAAAACAGTAATAATGGTGTGTTTTTTCAATCTTTTAGTTTGTTTTTCGGTGAAAATGTTTTTATTGGATTATTCCTGTTAAAAATAAATAAAAGTAATAATGAAAAAACAACAGGAGCAGCTTTATATGAGTTTTGGTTTTGAACATGTAGTAAATAATTTCAAACTTGGTCTTTATTTAAATTTATTATTAGTTCAAATAAATTTAGAAGAAAGAAAACTCAAAGATCAGATTGTGAAGCATATCTTCCACTAACTCTTCAGGCAGACTTCTCTCTGAAGGAAGAATGTGTCACTTACTGAACAGATTATTCCTCCTTACCTTGCCCACCAATATTTACACTAAGGTGATCTTGTAATAGCATGCCCATTACCCTAGGACTATGACCACAGATTCAGTGACATTTGAACTTGAGGTTTGTCAATGGGCCTGTAAAGCCAGTGTGATCTCCACAGTGTTTGTCCAAGTAACATTATTTTTACAAGTCTTTTGTGTTGGCATGTGCTTTCATTTTGTCTTGGTGTGAGGTTGTTTGTATTGTATCTCAGACTAACATTATGCATGGCAAAGAAAACGAAAGAGATACAGAGATCACGCAAAACTTTGGGAAATGGAGGAGAAGCAATGTTGTGTCAGGTTGCCAGTTGGAGTTTAATTGACTATGTTATCAGTCTCACAGAATCACAGAATCATACAATCACAGAATTAAAGGGGTTGTTAGGGACCTCGAAAGATCATCAGGTCCAACCCTCCTGCCAAAGCAGATTCTTTAAAGCAGGCTGCCCAGGTAGGTGTCCAGATGGGCATTAAATATCTCCAGAGAAGGAGAGTCCACAACCTCCCTGGGCAGCCTGTTCCAGTGCTCCATCACCCTCACTGTGAAGAAGTTCTTTCACATGTTGGTGCAGAACTTCCTGTGCTCTATCTTGTGACCATTACCCTTTGTCCTGTGGTTTGTCCTGCAAACCACCAAAAAGAGGTTGGCCAAATCCCTCTGTCTCCCACACCTCAGGTATTTATACACATTGATGAGATCCCCTCTCATTCTTTTCTCAAGGCTGAACAGACCCAGGTCTCTCAGCCTTTCCTCATAAGGAAGACACTCCAGGCCCTGTGCATCTTTGTGCATTTTTGTGCATCTTTGTGGCCCTCCGCTGGACTCTTTCCAGGAGATCCCTGTCTTTCTTGTACTGGGGAGCCCAGAACTGGACATAGTACTCCAGGTGAGGCCTGACCAGGGCAGAGTAGAGGGGGAGGATCACCTCCCTTGACCACACTCCTTTTAATACAAGCCAGGATACCATTGGCCCTCTTGGCCATGAGGGCACACTGCTGGCTCATGGTCAACCTGTCGTCCACCAGGACCCACAGGTCCTTCTCCTTAGAGCTCCTCTCCAGCAGGTCGTCCCCCAGCCTGTACTGATACTTCGGGTTGTTCCTTCCCAGGTGCAGGACTCTAAACTTGCTCTTATTAAACCTCATTTGGTTTCTTCCTGCCCATCTCTCTAGCCTGTCCAGGTCTTGCTGAATACACAGTCTACTGGCGTGTCAGCCACTCCTCCCAGCTTTGTGTCATTGGCATACTTGCTGCGTACTATTGCCTCATCAAGGTCATTGATGAAGATGTTGAACAAGACCGGACCCAGCACTGACCCCTGGGGAACACCACTTGTCACAGGTCTCCAGCCAGACTCTGCACCACTGATCACCGCCCTCTGAGCTCATCCAGTCAGAGTTCTCAACCCACCTTACTGTGCACTCTATCCCACACTTTCTCAGCTTTGCTAGTAGGATGTCATGGGAGGCAGTATCGAAAGCTTTGCTAAAGTCAAGGTAGATGACATCCACTGCTCTCCCCCCATCTACCCAGCTGGTGATGCCATCATAGAAGGCAACAAAGTTGGTCGAGCACAACTTCCCCTTGGTGAATCCATGCTGACTACTCCTCATAACCTTCTTCTCTTCCAATTGCTTGGAGATGGCATCCAGAACAAGCTGTTCCAACACCTTTCCAGGGACAGAGGTGAGACTGACTGGCCTGTAGTTTCCCAGATCCTCCTTCTTGCCCTTCTTGAAGACCGGAATGATATTGGCTATCCTCCAATCTTCAGGCACCTCTCCTGTTCTCCAGGACCTTTCAAAGATGATAGAGAACAGTTCGGTGATCACCTCTGCCAACTCCCTTAGCACACGTGGATGCATCCCATCAGGACCCATGGATTTGTGTGTGTTGAGCCCACTCAGACACTCCTGAGCCACTCCCTTGTCAACTAGGGGGGAGATTTCCACTTCTCATATTCTTTCTCCTCCCTCGGTCGAGGAGTCCTGGGGGGGAGTCCTTGAAGCAAAGACTGAAGCAAAGAAAGCATTCAGTATCTCCGCCTTCTCAGCATCTCCTGTTACCAGGACACCCTCCTTGTTCAGCAAGGGACCTGCATTATCCCTACTCTTCCTTTTACTTTTTACATACTTAAAAAAAAACTTCTTATTATCTTTTATCTCTTTTGCAAGCCTCGTCTCTAGGTGGGCTTTAGCCTTCCTTGTCACGTCCCTGCAGGCCCTGACAACACTTCTATACTCCTACCAAGAGGACAGGCCCTTTTTCCGCATTTCATAAACCTTCCTCTTCCTTTTGATCTTATCGATGAGCTCCTTGCTCATCCATGAAGGTTTCCTGCCCCCCTTCCCTGATTTCCTGCTCTTAGGGATGCACCGTCTCAGCTGTCCATGACACGGGTCCATGACACAGGTCCATAAAATAAATACTTTTTTATGGTGTTATTGAATTTGGTTTAACAGAGGCAAAATTCAATGACAAAAAAAAATATATAAAAGGACCACCAATGAAAATTATAATTTTTCAAGGTTCAATGGGAGATATCTACATGGGAGATGTTAACCTGAATAAGACTTTTATTATTATTATTGGGTCAAAATAAAGAAAAATAACAGATTCAGAAATGCTTTCACAACATGCATGACAGTATTGAATTTGTTAGTAATTGCATAACACTAGAACTATTCTGGCAAGCAGTCCCAGACAAAACATAACTTTTCTCAAAAACAAGTCGTAGTCACTTCCTGAATAAAATGTAATACTCTGGTAAAATGATTTTGGGCTATTTTGTTTGTCTTATTTTACGAAGGTCTAGACTATGCAGTTTTGTGAAGTGTACAGTTTTCCACATTTTTCAATTAAGACAGTTCAGCTTGCAAAAGTTATGAGCACGGATCATGTTTAAGAGATGGTAGCCCAAAAGGTCTTTCTGTTGTACAGTGACAGTGTTGATGTAAATAAGAACAGGAAACTGTTCAAAAGAGGACCACAGTTTTAGAAATTAAATTCATTGGACTAAATCCATGCAATCTTGAACAATGGATGAGACACAAGAAACCTAAAATCTGAACTGCAAATCACTGGGATGAAAATGGAATGTCTTTTCTTAACATCATTATTATCTGAGGTCTTCCTGCCCCCCTTGGCTCGCTCCTCTCCCTAACTCCTCCTCCCCCTCACACCCCCCCCCAAAAAAAAAATAATTAAAAAAAAAAAGATAAACAAGCTGGCAATGTGTAGGATGTGTAGGGAACATAGTGCTTAACGAAGACAGTAGCCCATAGAAATGAGTAATAAAGAAAAATTTAGGGGCATTCAAGAGCCAAAAGATAAATGAGTTTAAAATATCTGAGGGGCATCCAGCTTACAGAAAGATTGAGCAAGAATTTTGAAAATCAGCAGGAAGAACAAGGGGAAAGAGGAAGCATGGGTTGGAAGACAGTGTTAGAGGCATATCAGTCAGTGACCTGCATGCATGAAAAAGAAAGGAACTGGTTTTGGAAGCAGTCCAGATCAACTTGACAAAAAGAAATTTGAGACAATAGCTATAATTGGTGTATTAAGTGAGTTTAGAACTGAAAGTCATGGCATTCCTAAGGTGCAGGGATAAACCTAAAAGGAAACAGCTTAGGGGAAAGCTATTTAAATGTTAAAGGTCAAGAAACAGCAAGAAGGTCCAAATGAGCAGGTAGTACTGAACTCTGCAAGAGCAGAACTGAAGAGGGTAGTTCTAGATTTAAAGAGAATTTTAGGGATATAACAGGTTATAAAGAGGGATTTAGATTAAAGTGGGTAATTTCCATTAGAAATTAAATATATATATACATTTACTCTGAGGCTGTTGAAGCACTAGAACTGGGCATCAAAGAAATGAATCATAGAATCATAGAATATCCTGAGTTGGAAGGGACCCTTGCTATAACAAGATCACCTTAGCATAAAAATTGGTGGATAATGTGAGAAGGAACAATCAGTTCAGTAAGTGAGACATTCTTCTTTATATATTTTACATAATAATAATTCATGTAAAGATGCCCAGAGAGGTTGTTGATCCTTGGAAGTGTTCAAGGCCAAGTTGGATGGGGCCGTGAGCAACCTGGTGAGAGCAGAAGGTGTCCCTGCCTGTGGCAGGGGGGTTGGAACTGGATGATCTTTAAGGTCCCTTCCAATCCAAACCATGCTATGATTCTATGACAAGAGGTCTCAAAAAAAAATCAAATACACTTTTTTTTTTTTTTTAATAGTAGGAGCACAAAAGAATATGAACTGATTTACATGAATTATTACTCTGGAAAGTTAAAGATTCATGAAGTTTAAAAGTCCCTTTTTAACAATACTGGGACAAATGAAGAGCTGGCACAGTGCAGCAACATAAGGAGGACTTAGCTGTATTTTGGACAAAGCAGAGAGCAACTGTTTTGTTACTGTAGGAGTAACAAGACCTTCTCTGAGACTGGACTAACTGCTAATTTTAATCACCTGACTGGTGATTGCCAACTATATTGCCGACTATATGGAATAACTATATGGAATTAGTCAAAAGCTTTTTCTGCTGCATTGCTTGGAGGGAAATGTAGAAACAGAGGGAAGCACTGCAGCCCTAAGAACAGCAGGAGTAGGAACAGAGTTTACACAGCAGCCTACAAGGCCCCAAGAGTGTCTCCTTGTGAATGCAACATGGCTGGTATTAAGCAGGTTGAGAGGATGTCAGCTTGAAGAAGGAGTGAGCCTAGGGACAGTCACTTAAGTTAAATGCTGGAGAAGCCATTAGCATCAAAACTCTTGAGTTTGTGCTGCCAGGAGTAAAGGAACGATGGGAACTAATCTTTGCATAGATACCTTACAATCAGAACTTGATTTCCCATAGATCTTTTATGCTTTGTAGGCACTGCTCCCTAGGCTTAGCCATAAGTATCCTCACTTTATTTCCTTCTGTTCACCTCCATTCTTCTTTTGACCTCTATCCCACCACAAAATGCCTTTTCCAAAGTAGTTAAAGATCAAACTGTCTGAGGAGTATTTAGAAGAGAAAAACCACAGTTGTAGTGGGCTGAAGGTTTTGTTTAGTGTTCCACCTAACCTGCCCTACTCCCCAGCCCCCCCCCCCCCCCCCCAAAAAAAAAAAAATAATATGTTCATCACTTCTTGTTTCAAAAAGAACTTTGCAACAAACAATAAAAAAGTATGTAAAAGAAGAGGTTAACATATCTGGCTGAGATCATTATTCTGAAATACATTTTGTAATCAGTTAAACAGCACAAAAAGATAAAACTCTGTTCATCCATTATGGAAAGAAAACGAATCCTTTTACTATACTATAAACTGCTATGGGTCAGTTTCCAACTTCAAACACACACCTCCACATTTCTTGAAAATATCCAAAACAACCACAAAGCCATATGTTTAGAGATTCACAGAAATACTCAACTGGAATTAAAATATAATCCTTATTACCTCAACTACATCAAACAAACAGTGTTCATTGTGGTTAAATGCCATATGGAAATAAATCTGAACAGTAGTGAGACTATATATGTAGAGTATTTCCATATATTGACATATGACAAATCTCACATTGCGGGTATACTTATAATATGTTTATCCTGTGTCCTTATCTTCTGATTACAAAATAATGAATTTTAAGTAATTCTATGATGTAGCAAGACTCAAAACTCAGTAATCGTACATGTGAGTTACTTGTATGAGGGTAGGGTTTACAAACGGCCTCAACTTCTCTCCATTAACTTCGCTCTGATCTGTTAGCAAGAGTTATATGTCCAAAGTATAGCCAGCTTAAAACACTTTTAACATTGGTTTAAATATATTTATGATAAATATAATTTCCTCCAGCAAATAGTCTGAAGGCTACATTGCATTCTGAGTATGTTCAAAATGTCATATTCTCCAGACAAAATAAATAGTAATACAAGAAATGTCAAGAATCTTAAGTGAAATTTATTCATTATGATTATGCTAGTCAGATGAAAAGGGTATATAACTCAAAATGCTGTCTCAAGTAATGTCCAGTAATCGGTGTTCTGGGAAAAAGAGTATGAAAATTAGCCAACCTGAGAGTGGCCATTTCCTGGTACAGCATTTTAGACTTCATCTAGCCACAGTTGTAGACTCTTTTGTTTGTTCAGCTACAAAACTAGATGTTTAAATTAAAAACAATAACAAGAAATTACTTTTTTTTTTTTTTTTTTCTTTTTAAAGGAGCATGTTTTCTGAACATAGAAAGAACTAATTAGAGAAGTTTTACATCTGGTTCCTCTCGATAAAGGTGGAAATTTTCATCTTTTGAAATTCTATTTCATTTGCAAATCATTCTGACACAAACAGACATACTGACAATGAAATGGAAATGGAAGAGCATTATTCACTGTGCTCTGCTTTCTGTCATTCAACTGGGAAAATGTATGCAGTTTAGCTAGGGCCTTCAACTTTGAGAAAATCTCAGATTGGAATAGAACAAGAAAATAGGGAGAAGTGATATTTCTAACATAAATATAACGTCTTCCCAAGCAAATGGGAACATTACAAGATTCCTAACAATTTCTATTTTGTTTCTTCCAATTTAAATATTTTAACTACAGTAATTAATATGGTAGTGAACAGAAGAACATATATCTCAAATTGTCTGGTTGTGTTTCTAGCCTATTATAGAAAACATGTTGATCGCTTGCATAAAAAATATGCAAGAGACTGGTCTTATAAAATAATATTTTCTGATAACATGTCTTCACCGCCCTTTATAAACTTTTGATCCAAGTGAGCTATAGGCAATCAGAAGTACATATATAGAGAGATGAAGCATACAGTCTATTCAAAAAAAAAAAAATAGATGTCATACAAATTTCAGATCAAATGGAAACACACCATAAGTTTAGGCAGCTAACTGAGTTAGATGGGAAATGTATTCCTCAGCCCAAGACAGGAAGAAGAGACTTTAACAATTATGGACTTCAGTGTCTTAGAATTTTAAGTTCTTTTTTGATGAGATTTTTTTTTTTGATAATTCTTAGAGCCGAAGTCTACTTCAGACATCTGGCTACAGCTCATTTACATTTGTAGCTTGGAGATCATCATTTCCATGTTCTGTTATATTCTTTAGTATGTACCGCTGTTAAAATAAATAAGTAAGTAAATAAAAATAGACAAATAGATCTCTGATGGAAGCATCAGAGTCTTTAAAATTATGTCAGTTCTTCATGAGAACTCCAGCTCTCAAGGGTCAAATCAGGAGGTAAGAAAAGACATGATGATTCAGAAAAAAAGTTCAGTAATAGAAACAGCCCACACTGAAGTACCCCTGTGGTGTATTTAACCATTCATGTCCTACCTAATGCATCCTAATACATTGCAAGGTACACTAACTGATTTTCATAATTTAAACAACAGAAAGAAAAAAACAAAAAAACAAAAAAAAAAAAACTCCATTGCATCAGGGCTGCTGAAAGATTTTCACAATGCTCAGAAACTGTTCTTAAATATATCAAGAGATATTAGCAGTTTTACGGAGATTTCATAATTACAAGACATCAGGGAAATAATTGTCAATGTAAATGTAAAGTTCTATCGATATTGTCAGCATCTACTTACTAATTGATCTTTATTCAATTACAGCTCGTCTTTTAGTGAAGGCACTAAATTCCTACTTAGTAATTTCAGGTTCCAGCAGACTTACAAGCAGAGGATCCTTGTTCCAAAAAAGTTGTTTTCTTGGTCTTTCAGCAGTCAAAATTTCAGAAGGTTCAGATTTTGCATCAATTTTTAGTCAACTGTTAATTATCAAAGTGCCATAAAGGACAAAAAGCACTGGTTAAATTTAATAAAATTAATTTATGAAAGGTTATCCAAAAAAGGTATACTCTTGATTTCATATTTTGTAAACTTCACCTTTGTATCCCATTACCTTTGACGTAGAAGAATGAATGAGCAGAAAATACATATTTCGGAAAAAAATATGTTAATTTACTAAAAGCAAAAAGACATGATATTCATTATCATTAATGATATTCATTAATGTAGAAATAACATTCACAATGAATATTGATAATATATTTTGTTTAAGAAACAGATAAATGTTAAGTAGATGGAATTCACTTTTATTTAACTTCAGACTGACGTTTTAGAAGTGGATACAAAGTTACTAATTAAATAACAGGATGTATTCGGAAAGTGAGAAATATAATTAGAAAAATAAGGGTATAAGTATATAAATAGGATATCACGGAACATTTAAAGAAAAAGTTCTAGCTACATATTGCAGACAATTGAACTGAGGTAAATCTTCCTTAAACCAAGAAACTTTACTTTTCAGTCCAATCTAATCCTGAGGCAAAGTAATCTCTTCCTACAATAATTCTTCATTTGCACACTGCATTCCTGAGGCATTTATCTCCAGATTTTTGCCTTGAAATTCCCTATTTTTGGTTACTTCACTGTTGTATTCCTACACTCAGTGTCAATTTACAGAAATAATAAAATAAGAAATATTAATTAAGGTTAAAGACCTAATAGCAACTGATAGAGTGTAAGATCGGATGTCAACAAGCTGTTAAATGTAATCTCAATTATTCCATGGATTTGATGTTACATAATTCTTAGGACCATTCTAATACTTCAAATTTCACTTATTACATGGAGTTAATGGCTCGGATAATTTCATGAAGAATAACTGGAGTGTTTTGTAGTAGATATCTGTCAGAGATCTGATTTCCTTACTTTATTATAATGAATTTTAGTAAAACATTACAGATCAAATAATTGTAAAAGCTTAGAAGAGAGGACAGAAACTCACCAAGATTTTCATGATTTTTTCCTTTGAAATACCTTGTTTTCATATGTCATTGCAGTGTACCAAATACCTAGAAGACTGACTGAGCCCAGACTATATCCTGCTATACAGACAGTTTAAAGCTATTTTGTAATTCTGAAATAGAGTGATGAAGGACAATTAAATAATTCTGTGGGTTTTTTTTTGTTGTTTTGTTTTGTTTTTGTTTTTGTTTTTGATTATGCCACACTGATCACCTCACAACATGACAGTTGGCTGTAGAAATGGACATTATGTGTTCTGCCAGTGACAAAAAAAATACTGGTTTCAGTATGCTATCTTTTTATGAGAAGAGCAATACTTTTCAGTGAATGACATTCTAATATCTAAACTTGTAAAGCATTTTTTACATTTTAAATTGTATGTTTTTGTCAATTAACATTTTGTTAATAATCACGTTCCCAATTTGATGTGGTTTCTAAAGCAAATGTGCTACCCATTGCCTAAGCAAAATGACTTATTATCAGCTGAATCCCTAATCATTCTCTGTCTCTCTTTTCATATACATATATATATATATATATTTATGGCTTACTAGTGTTGACTCCTGGCAGATAATTCATCCACCTCAGCCAAATTAAGTGTCTCTTTCCTCCCTTTGCTTTGACAAGGCCCCCAAGTGGTTCTGATTTCAAACATCCTTTTAAGAAATTTAATTTTCTTTTGTTGTTGTTGTGTTTTGTTTTGTTTTGTTTTAAGTTGTTTTGTTTATTTTTTTATTTTTTTTTCCATCTCAGAATTTGTTCAAAAAGTCTTACTTGATGGACATTGATTCTGTCTTTAAATTGCTTTTTCCACAGTTACCTGTTCACGTCCATTAAAAAGCAGTGTTTCAAATCACTGAAAAATTATGAGCTGAATCAACTCCTGAAATACTCAACTTTAGTAACAGAATCTTACAAATTCCTATATCTTATTTGACATTCACAGGTTTTGACAGAAAGTGAATGCACCTCAAGTAAGATGTAGGCATTATTTCCCCAGACTGTGATATGACATCTATAATCTCTGTTCCCTACCCAAGAACTCTCACATCTGTAAAATCCTGCAGATTAACAGTAGAGCAATCAGAAGACCTGTGTTGACAATATCCAAAAAATCACCTTGTGGGCAGTCTCCGTCTTCCTTCACAGCAGATCACTGCACTCACTCAGCTGTTCTTTAGACTTATCAGCATTATCCACCCACCTCCCCAACCACCATTTATTCGAGCCATAGCTATTTGATTGTCTTGTATGTGCTCTTGGTCTAGAACAGGATGAATGTGCGTGTAGGCAGGGAAACCGGTGACTCTTACCTGTGAGAATGATTCATCCAGGAGCTAGTTTTATAGCCCAGATCTCATGGTTCTTACAACCAGAAGACTAATCTGCCAATTTTCACCTTCACAGAAATGTTTATGCATTTCATAGCCGCCTATGTGACAGATGCTGCAATTTCCCTGGCTCCATCTGTTTCTGCTACTGAGTTTGACACCCACTAGTGATAGAAGGTGTCAGGTTTCTCATCAGAGAAGTCTTCTTTACCACAGTAGCATGCAGAAGTTAAATGGGATGAAGTAATCTGAAAACTTTTTTACTTTGATGCATAGAGCAATTTTTCCAGACATGTAACCACCTTTCCTGAAGGCAAACTTCAAAATCCATTCCTTTCCTGCAGAACTGGCAAGTGGATAATTATGCATTTTTCTTTCTGTAGCCTTGTAGCAACTGGAACTGCATATAATACTATGTCATGTCAAGGTATTCATTGTAGATCAGATTATCTGATGAATTTGACTTTTGTGTGTGTGTGTGTGAAATAAATTATTCAAAGATGCATTAGGTGAACAGATCTAATTTCAGGTATGTGTTCTATGAATTTAATTCTTACCCTTTTTTTTTGAGAACCTCACAGTCTAATAACTCCATACATGAAAAATAAAAGTGAATCCATGGCTCACACCCTAAACATCACATTGGAAAGTGCAGGGCTATTTAGCAAGTTAGGCAAGCAAAGGATTCCAATAAAAAAGCAGTGGATAAAATACCAAAATCTTTGACAGCTTCAAGATTTTTGCAGGCCTTCTGTATGCAGAATACTATATCATTTTATTAATCATTATTATTAATATGGGACTAGATCCAGCAAAGGGCTGAGGCACCAAATACCTCCTAATTGCTCTCCTCTTCATCAACTGAAGTAAGCTGAGTTCAAACGGGCAAGGTGTTGCAACTAGTTCTGACTATGAGGGAGATCATCATTCAGCCTAATTATTGTAAAAAGACAAAAAAAAAAAAAAAAACAGACAAAAAAAAAAAAAAACTAAATGATTTATTTATTTATTTGCTTGTTTGTTTTTCTGAAGGAGATATACCTACAAGGCAAGTATAATGACCATAGAAATGGAAGTGGTTTATATTCTGAAGCATCAAAGCATGTATATTTGCAGTTTGTTCAAGAAGGTTTAATCATAAAAGTGAACTGTAAGCAACCTAACAAGGAATTTATTGCCACGTTCATTCTAAGAATTAAAAACATTTTCTTATGAAACAGGCTGTTTGAAAAGAAACAGGGAATAATACAGATGTTAATGAAAAGAGGGACATCTAGAGTGTTGTGCTGGGGAACTGCTAATAAGAGAGACATAAAAAAGCACCTCTAAATTGTTTTCTGTTTACAAGGAAGATAATCAAGTAAGAAGATAGCTACGTTAAATTTTCTCTTACCTTGAGAACATCTTATGAATGTAAATATTTAATATTCTATTTTTCTCAGATTGGTTAAAATCAGATGCTCTTTGTCAATGAGAATATATTAAATGGAATTTTTTTTTTACTGCTGCTTCCCCCATATAAAAACTACATCACAAACATTTCGATATTTAAAAAGTTTTGAGGCATGTATTACAAGCTCTATAAATTCTAAAGAAGGTTAATTAATTACAAACAAGTTCCAATATTCCAAATATTCAAAAATATTGCTTTTAGACTGAAGGAAAATGTGACCATATACACAAATTTGATCCACCATTCCTATTTACATTTTCATTGTTCCTTAAAAACGAAGCAAAGCTTAAAAAGTGTAAAACTGAAAATGTACGATATTTTTGACTAATTTAAAATCATATATTCTAAAAAGTAGCTTTTTCTTCCCATCTGACTTTTTGATTAAGTATTACTTAAGTAGAAAATACAATCTTTACCATTAAAGGGAAGATAATGCACATTTCAAGAGTCTTTATGCCTTCATATCTTATGTGGCAATAAGATAAAGGTTATTTCACCAGGTCAACAGAATATAACTTTATTAAACTTTAGGTTTTAGGTATTATGAAGTTTTCATACACACAAATCAAAGGAACATTAAAGTATGAATTTGCTAAACAATGAAAACCGTATTAAGTACTGGGCTCTCACTGACTTTATATGGAAAAATTGAACTAAAATATCACATAATACTTTTCAATTTACTTTATGGAACAGGATTTCAGATTGTTAGTCCTAAGTTCAGATGTTAGTACTAAGTTATAAGATTCTGTCAGTCTCCTGTCTTTGGTTGTTTTCTTGCAATGTCATGGAAGCTAGATGTTGCATTTCCTCCAAACTCATTATAAAGTATGGACCAAGATATAAACTTAAGTATCCAGTGAAAGAACTGAAATGTCTAGTGAAAGGCCATGTGCAAAAACTGAAATACAGTTAAAAGAAAAGAAATACATATTTTATTGTGAAGGTCAAACATTCAGATTCTCCAACCTTAGGGACATGTAAGCTAAATTCTCATTGGTAGTGTTCAAGTCAATTCTTTCTTTTTTTAATCCCTGCAGACCCAGAGAACAGGCTATTTCTCTAAGTAATTTTACAATGTATTTGTCTGTTGTCATTTCTCCTCCTATATCAAGATTTAACAGGTCACTCTATTCAGGCCTTCTTCCTGTTTCCTCTTCTCTTCTCTTCTCTTCTCTTCTCTTCTCTTCTCTTCTCTTCTCTTCTCTTCTCTTCTCTTCTCTTCTCTTCTCTTCTCTTCTCTTCTCTTCTCTTCTCTTCTCTTCTCTTCTCTTCTCTTCTCTTCTCTTCTCTTCTCTTCTCTTCTCTTCTCTTCTCTTCTCTTCTCTTCTCTTCTCTTCTCTTCTCTTCTCTTCTCTTCTCTTCTCTTCTCTTCTCTTCTCTTCTTCCCTTCCCTTCCCTTCCCTTCCCTTCCCTTCCCTTCCCTTCCCTTTCACAGCCATGTGACATTGTTGACTGATAATGAGTTTAAGAATAAAAGTATCTCTAAGATTACATTCTGCAGAACTATCTAGACAATTATGTCACAACTTGTAGGTGTTGTAGGTACAGACTATTCTTACTATATGTGGTACCTTGCACTTTTCATTTCTAATTAGTTTCCTATTTTTCAAGTATTTCTCCAGCTTGTTGAGATTGTTTTGAATTGTATTCCTGCTCTGCAAAGTACTTGTAACTTTTCCAGCTTGTTATCATTAAATAAATGTACTCCCAATTGTTGTTAAGAAAGAAATGGTATCAGACCCAGAACAGACATCTGCACAAATCAGATTCATAAAATCTTTGATAGCAAACAACATAAATCTATAGTTTATTTTCTGGTGCTTTATCCACCTAGTTTAGAATAGTTTTATTTATACCATATTTACCTACTTTGGTTACAATGTAGGTAAAACCATACTTAGAACAAAACAAAACCTATAAATAAATAAATAAATAAATAAATAAATAAAATTTCACTTTACTCTTTTCCTCAAGGAAAAGTTGGAAATTGTCTTGATTTAACATGATTGTTCTTAACAAATCTATGTTATCTGTTGGTTACTGCCTTATTATCTTCTAAGTGCCTACAAATAGAACAATTTTTATTCAAAAGCCTGAAAGTCAGTATACATCTTTTGTCTTACCACATGAAGTTATGGTACACAACTTTTTTTTTTTCTTTTCTTCCCCAGTTTTCCAATGTTTCAGTTGTCCTTCTTCATTTCCCAAAGATGACCATTAACTAGTCTGAATTTATTTCAGCCAATTTCCTAAACGAAAAGTCAGCTTGAACGCTACCTTATCTAAGACTTTTTTTTTTTTTCTCTATTATGTATTTTTTTCTATTATAACTTGAATTTTCACCTTTATACAATTGGTGCCAGTTGTCCTTCTTATGCTAAAGTTAAACATTGTAAGATTAAAAAAAAAAAAAATTGCAAAAGACAATGACACTTCTTATGTTCCCAATGTTTGTTTTTTTTTTTTTTTTCTTATTACATTTCCTCCTTGCTGAATAATTGACTAATTCTTCTCAATGCTAACATACTGACTCTTAAGCTTGTTTACCTTCCTTTAAATTTCTTTCAAATTGTAGCTTCCAATTTCCAAGTGAATTTCCATTTTTTCATATGAGTGAAAAAAAAAAAAAAAAAGTAGAATGAAATGATGAGTAGATAAATTCATGACACATCTCATCCTAAATTTGGTCTCCAATATAGGAAGGATAAATTGTCCTTTGGAAGTGCTCATCGCTGTTGCTAGTTACAAACTGTGCTTATCACACCTACGACATGGTGCTGAACTTCAGCAAATGTGAGGGATACAGATCCAGTGTTTTATTTCTGTGTTAGCAGTGAAACTTTCACAAAATTATCTTAAAATGCCATACAAATATTAATTAATTTAGGTCACAATATCTCTGTGAAAGAAGGAAATAAAGAACCCATCTGTTCTCCGTCATAAAACAATGCTACTCAGCATTACAAGATAATAAATATTTTACGCTTAACTCAATATATGGACAGAACAGAGAATTATGAGATATTCAGAAAATGACCTGAAATAAAATTAAGAAGGCCTAAAATAAAATGTAATTATCATTCAAACTTTAACTTCTCTATTCTGAAAAATGTAATCTGTCATTTCTAATGCAAAATCATTTTGAGGATTTTTTTTTTTTTCTGCTGCTTTTTAAACTATGCAGTTTTAACACTGTACAGGCACTTAGTGTCTTAAAAAAAAAAAAATCTAACGCCTGTAATTATTCGTAGTTATTCATTCCTTGTCACTAATAAGACAGTTAGAAATTAACTGTTTTGGTGAAAACCTGCCTTCTTAATTCATGCATATATGGGAGACGTGTTCTATACCACCACCATCAATTTTTGCCATATCTGTATGATTATTATGGAACTCTTATGCCTCAGACATCAGATTTTGATTTTCAGAAACAAAGAAAGAGAAAAGCGAAAGATTATATGTCTGAACATTATACATATAATTTTGTTATACTATATATGTATAACATATAATATATGTAACTATAAATATATAAATATTAACTATAAATGCTAACTAGAGAGAGAATTATATTTAGAACTATATATATATATAAAACCATTAAATATGTATATATATAACTTATTTATATCATATATATAAAGAACCATTTCTGAATACTTAGTATTAAAGACACTTGTGACGCACTATTCCATAAATAGGTAAAATATAATGTGTTGCATACTGCAAAACAATGCTTTCCAACTTAGGACAATGTATTTGCTGCTGAGCATTATGAGACTCCCTATATGAGAACCTAATTGTTGGTAGCTGTCTTACCCACGTTTTTATTAAAATATGCCACTTTTATCTGTTCTGTTGATTAAAGATGCTTTTGTAGGGCTCACTTTTAGGAATTGGATATTTACAGTAGAAATACATGTCCATCAGATAAATTCTATTTTCTATACAAGGACATATATAAAACATTTCACAGAAGAGGCCTCTGGTTATGTACTCAACATGTTCAAATCTTTTCTCATCCAGCTGAGTCCCAGTGGAACAGGTGGCAAGGAAGGTTAAGCATCTGATATTGTTAAGAGCGCAACTTTGGCTGTAGAATGTTTTAGAAAAGAATGCTCATTATGAATGGAAAGTCAGTATAGCCCAAATCCAGAGCAAAACCACTGCAATTTGTATTCTCTTCGGGAAGATGGTGAGATTAAGGAAAAGGGAAATCTTGACATAATCTCTTGAATTTCACCCTCAGGCAAAATGCTTCATATTGTCAACAAAGTGTTGGTGTCTTTCACAGTGTACAGTAGAGTTTTATTTTTTAATTTATTATTATTATTATTATCTGTGCAAGGAGACCTTTTGGAACTTACTCTAACTTCCCCCCTTGCCCATGTACCATGGTTTCCACCACTGTCATTTCACCCATGCAGATATCAGAAAGTAGACATCCAACAGGCACTGACATTCCCTGCATGTATTCATATGTGTATTAGCAAAAAACATTGGTGAGTATCCTGAACTACCATAGCTAAGTGCACTAGAACTCATGAGTAAAAACTTTCCGTCTCTATAAAATAAGATAATAAAAAAATCATGTTTCTGATGTGTTCTACAAGGCTCAATTAATTTTTGCAACGTTTGAGATACTATATTTTAAACAAAGATTAATATATTTTTTCACCAACTGTTATTATCTCAATGATTTTTTGTTTTAAATTTTATGTATGGTAATATTGTTTTATAACCCAAACACAAAATATATAAAAAAATAGATCAAATATAATAAACTTTGAAATATATAAAACCTAGTGGGTGTTCAGAACATCAAATGATGGCAGAATTTAGACCCTACAGCTTGAAGCTGATAAACATATGTACAGATTTTTAGAAGCAGGCTTCATATTTCAGAAAATAAAATTTAAAAAAGAAAGAAAAAAAAATGAAAGAAAATAGATATAAAACCCAAATAAATGGAAAATAGAGTTAGCTGATCTGCACGCTGCAATCATGTATCTGAAATGGTATGTGCCTGTCCACCCACTATTGTACAGGCACTCAAGATACTAGTCATGAAACTATTTTTACCGGCATGAGCTTGGTCTTTTAACTACCCACATTTGTCTTTTAGGTTCTCACTTGTCAACAATGTAATTCGCACCTTTGCTTATGGCCCTGACCTAAAGCCAAGAATAATATGAAACTTGCAACATTTTTTTTTAATTACTATTTTCTTATTTCTCTTTAGGATATATTGGCTTCTGTATTTTTCCAGGAATGCTTAAATGAAATTATTTCTTAAACAACTTTCTTAAGAAAACCAATATTTCTGAGAAAGAGAAAAAGAGATTATATTCAAAATATTCCTCTGGAAGTAAAATGAGTAAGTTTTATATTGATCTGCAGGAGGAAAGAAAGCTGGTTATTATTATTACTATTATTATTATTATTATTATTGCTGTTTACAGCATGGTTCTTGCTTTACATTGATTCTGCATAGGTCCTCTTCAAGAATTAAAGTAGCTGTTCTACTGTGACGTGTCCATCTACCATTCAGTGCATGGTAACTATCAGGATCCTTTATTTACTTGTCTGAATTCATTTGCTGTCCAACTGATCCATTTTCAGAGTCTTTAGGAAAGCTTTCATGATCTACATGTTCAGATATCCTTTCCATAGCTGTTCACCTATTTTACAAGTGGTTTGAATCCGTTAGCAGAGATGGGAAATTTTGGCAACATTTACACAAAGGTATCATTAATTCCCTCAATGTCCCAAGGGAAAGAGTTTTCTTAGAAAGAAGGCTACTTGATTACCATTCCCAGAATGATCCCTTGAAGTTTATCTTGGCCTTTCTCCAACACTGATATTGACATATTGATAAAGAACCACTGAGATTATCCAGTCTGGCTTTAAATTAGGAGTCTTCCATTAATTGTTTTTTAAACTATGACAGTGGCTAGTAACCACAGTCTGAGAAGTGTTACTGGTCAACAAGGCTAAATCAGTACATTAAATATGATTCTCAGAATATATATAGTGTGTCAAACAAACTAACTAACTAACTAACAAATAAAAAATTGTGTACTGCAATATACAAGAAATCTTACACTTCACTAGAAAAGACTGGTAACTTGGTAACTTCTGGACCACAGTTTTTTGGTTGGTTGGTTGGTTCTTGTTGTTTTTTAAAGTCTTAAAGAATTCAGAGTTCGGTGACATCTACCATAAAATCAAATTAGTCCACTAATCAGTTATTTCATTGATTCTATTGCCATCACTGTTAAGAAAACTGTCTTGTTTCTAGAGTAACTGTATGTAGTTTAAACTTCCAGCCACAGCCAAAAAGCCCTAGTGAATTGTAATTATGTTAAATGTAGCAATCAGCTGTGAGCATGTTCATATATCTCAAAGGAATTAATTCAGGTGTTCTAGATGAACATGTACCATCTTCATTTTTGCTAAGTATGTGGGTAGTTTGTGTAGGACTGTAACATTTATCTCATTAATTTCTCTTACTATAAAACATTTTTAGCAGACTCCAGATTCTTTCTAGTTACTATAAAGATACAGACTGTGACTCTTACAAACTGTCTGAGGAAAGGACATTGTAGAAGAAGTTGCTCTCTGGTTTCTTAGTCTGCACTGTAGGCTCATAGCCTTCACGATGGGTGAAGGCTCTATTGCTCATTTACATACATGCATAACAAGCATTAAATATCTTTTCCCTCCTATCCAATGTGTGCTAGTTCTAAGATAAATTCAAGCTTTTACGACCACCTTTCACATAGTATAAAATGTCCCATTACTACCCATAGCCTGCGGTTGAGTGATACTCATGAGAAACAGTTCTTTAACTATACTACTTAGAGAGGAAACAACTTAGTTGCTATCTTGCAATTGTGAGACACAACATAGCTTTTAGAGTGGACAGCAATATGTCACAATACTAAAGTATTTCTGATAATACCTATGCAACCATTGAGGAGCTATATGCACCAATAGCAGCACAAGCACTTTGTCAATCACTGCATACAGAGTCATCCACAAATCTTGATGGTTCCATGTCAACAATGCTCCTTCAGAAAGGACATGTAAAGATTTGCTGTCACCATAAAAACACTTTTGCATGAATTACAAGCTATATGCTTGCTTACCAGTCACTCACTGCTGTCAGGTGATTTGAAGAGTCTGTCCTTTAAGACTGACATATTAAATAGAAGTACAGAAGGGAATAGTCCTAGAGAGTGTGTACAAATAACATAGTCACATACTCTGTTCATCAGGGCTTGTGATGTGGTTCCATACATGCTTATGGCAGAAATGATGTAGTGCATGTAGTGCACGTGAAATGTAATGTGTCAGTTTCAGTGCCTCTTGTGGCACTGAATATTTTGGGCTTTTAATACTAAGACACACATTCAAGATTCCATCAGAAAAGAAAAAAAAAAAAAAAGAGAGAGAATTTTCACCTTTTTCAACTACACAGCAATCCATTTCTAACACAGATAATGATACGAGATTGAAATTATATGTTACAATTACCTCAAAGGAGGTTACAGTGAGGTGGGGATCAGTCTCTTCTACCAGTCAACAAGCGACGGGACAAGAGGAAAAGGCCTCAAGTTGCACTAGGAGAAGTTTAGGTCAGATATTATTAAAAAAAAATATTCTTCACTGAAAGGGCTGTGAAACATTGGAACAGACTGCACAGGGAATTGTTTGATATACCATCACTGGAGGCATTTAAAAGATGTGTGGTGCTTAGGGACATGTGATAGACTTGACAGGGCTAGGTTAACAGTTGAACTTGATGATATTAGAGGTCTTTTCCAACCTAAATCATAGAATCATAGAATCATAGAATCTTTAAGGATGGAAAAGACCTCCAAGATAATTTGGTCCAACTATCCCCCAACCACCAATATTACCTGCTAAACCATCTCCCTAAGTACCACATCCAACCTTTCCTTCAACACTCCCAGGGATGGTGACTCCACCACACCCCTGGACAATCTGTTCCAATGCCTAACCATTCTGTTTAAGAAATTTCTCATAATTTCCAACCTGAACCTCCCCTGGTGCAACTTGAGGCCTTTCAGGTATTTGTAGAGAGCAATAAGGTCTCCACTGAGCCTCCTCTTCTCCAGACTACACAACCCCAGTTCCCTCAGCCGCTCCTCATAGGACTCGTGTTCCAGACCCTTCACTAGCTTTGCATGAGACTGTTGTGACCAAAATTCAGAGCCTGGCATTTAACCATGTTGAACCTTATCCCATTGGCCTCTGCCCATCAATACAACCTGTCCAGGTCCTTCTACAGGGCCTTCCTACCCTCCAGAAGATTGACACTGCCCTCAACTTGGTGTCATCTTCAAACTTCCTGAGGGTGCTCTCAATTCCCTCATCCAACTCATCAATGAAGATGTTAAAGAGGATGGACCCCAACACCGACCCCTGGGGAACACCACTTGTGGTGGTTTTACTCGGGTGAGCAGCTGAGTACCACCACAGCCACTCTCTCACTCCCCCTCCTCAAAGGGAAAGGGGGAGAAAATACAACACAAAGGGTTCAAGGGTTGAGATAAGGATGGGGAGATTGCTCAGCCATTATCATGACAGCAAAACAGGCACAGAGTAGGGAGATAGTAAAATTTTTTGCCTATTACTAACAAGCTAGAGAAGTAAGAAACAAAGGAAAGAAACCAAAAACACCTTCCCCTCCATCCGCCTTCTTCTACCTCCTCCCCATGAGAGGTGCAGGAGGTGCAGGGGAATAGGGGAATGGGGATTGCAGTCAGCCTATAGCACTTTGTCTCCACCGCTCCTTCTTGGACACTGTTCTCCTGCTCCAATATGGAGTCCCTCCCACAGGATGCCATCCTTCCCAAATGGATCCTGCATAGGCTTCCCACAGGCAGCAGCTCCTCAAGAACAGCTCCAAATATGGGTCCATACCATGGGGTCCATTCTTCAGAAGCATACTGCTCCAACCTGGTTCCCCTACAGGCAGCAGCTCCTGCCAGGTCACCTGTTCCTGCATAGGCTCCTCTCCACGGGCTGCAGCTCGGGCCCAGAGTCTGCTCCAGCAGGGGTCCTCCACAGGCCACAGCCTCCTTCAGTGCAAGTCTACTTTCAGTGCACCAGGGTCTCTTCCACAGACTGCAGTGTGGAAACCTGCTCCACCATGGTACTCCATGGGCTTCAGGGAGGCAACCTGCTTCACCATGGCCCTCACCACAGTCGCCAGGGTAACTTCTGCTATAGCACCTGGAGCACCTCTTTCTTCATTGACCATGGTGTCTGCAAGGCTCCCTGCTGCTGTTGAGCAGCAGCTGTTTTGTTTTGTTTTGTTTTTCCCTTTCTTAAATATGCTTTCTCACAGAGGTGTAAACAACATCGTTTATTGACCCAGCTCTGGCCAGTGGTTGGGCCCTTATATAACATGGATTCTTCCCAATGAATCCAGCCAAATGGCCCCCCACTACCAAAACCTTGCCATGTAAACCCTCTACACCACTCATAACCGGTAGCCATCTGGATTTAACTCCATTCAACACTACTCTCTGGGCCTGGCCATCCAGCCATTTTTTAAAGCAGCAAAGCGTATACCTGTCCAAGCCATGGTCTGCCAGCTTCTCCAGGAGAATAGTGTGGGAGACTGTGTCAAAGACTTTGCTGAAGTCTAGGTAGACTATGTCTACAGCCTTTCTCTCATCCACACAGGCGAGTCACCTGGTCATAGAAGGAGATGCTATTGGTCAGGCGGGACTTGCTTTTCATGAACCCATGCTGTCTGGGTCTGATCCCCTGGTTGTCTTGCATATGTTGTATGATTGCTCTCAAGATGATCTGTTCCAGAACCTTCCCTGTCACTGAGGTCAGGCTGACAGACCTGTAGTTCCCTGGATCTTCCTTATGATCCTTCCCATAGATGGTTATCACATTAACAAGACTCCAGTCGTATGGTACCTGTCCAGTTGACCATGACCGCTGATAGATGCTGGACAGTGGCTCGGTAGTCATGTCCATCAGCTCTCTCAGCACCCTCTATGATTTTATTTTTTCAAAATCCATACCTCATCTAGCACGTGATCTTTAAGAACAACACAAGCAAACTGCAGTTAAAAACTCACAAAAATACATCCAGGTTGTATTTTAAACATGCCCGCTTACTGCATAAAGGGGAGCCCTAATAATATACTATTACATAGACATATATAGTTAATTATTTTGATCCCCTACAAACCTATTAATTACCTCTCAGCATTCAAATGCTTTGCAGCTTCCCGCAACACCTTGCAGTTTCTCTATAGCACATTGCAGCATGAATGAATGTCTCCTTTGGCACCTTCCTCATCCTCACTCTGCAGCTCCCAGCCTGCTGCTACTGAAAGTTCTGCTCAAAAATGCTCCTCTTCCTTCATGGTCTGCCTTCACCACAGACACAGTCTAGGTCTTATTTCATTGAACTTTGCCTACAGTATAATCTACTCTTACCTAGTCAGTAAGGATTTTCCTAAGGTCAATGAGACATATAATCTGTTTAATAAAGACAGTGATATTAAGTCATCCTGGATCACCTACTGCCAATGCCACTTGAAACAATAGAGACTGGATGAGAAGGCTAAGGCTACAAGTATATCCGTTAAAAATAAAAAAATAAATAAAAATAATAAAAGGACATGGACTGCTTTCTGGCCTGATCCCAACTGTTATGTCACAGTGTGAGTCCTCCAGTCAATTACATACAGTCTTATGCTTGCCAAAAGAGGGTGGAATAGGGTGGTTGCACCCAAACTGAAACTGGAGTGGTACCTGGCTTAGGTTGTCTCCCACACAGTGCTTGGATATTGTCTGGAAAGTTAGGTTGAGAAAAAAGATGTGTCAGGATATGTGTTTACAGCTGGACACTATGGATGACTGCATGCCAGAGGTAAGACCCACATTCTGGTCTTCTGTGGTTTGCCAGTACAGGGGTAACTAAAGTACATATAAGTATCTAACCTTTACAGAGCTAAAAGGGAGACAAATGAATACACATTTTTGTCACTGAATATATTCTGTCCTCTTTGTCTAAGAGTATTAAGAGTTACTGTAAAAGAATTCTATTTTTTTTTCATGAAAAAAATGAAACCTCATTACCCATCACACTAAAGATATCACTTACAAAGCATTTGTCTAAAAGTTATATATTTGGATGTTGTTTACACCAGAAGAGCCTTTTTCAATGTAATCTTGCCAGTTACCAAGATAGGTACTGGTGGTACTGGTACCTAAATCTACTCTTTTGTGTAGATTTGGCTTTACTGACAAACAAAACTAAACTTAATGTCGTATATGCAGAACAAAATTTAGAAAGTTACTCAACAGAAGTAAGCTATTTGATTCTACATAAGGATTCTTACTTGAAAAATAAGTACTAAGATATATTTGTATGCAAAGGGTAATTGAGATACACCAGCAGTTATCATTATTTACATAATGTAATAATAATATTAAAAAAAAAAAGATTATTTTTTCTCACACACACCTACCTTTTGAATTTTTTTTCCACTTCTCTTGAAACACTTATAGATCCCTTTTCTGAACAACAACTATGAAAATGATATTGTCTGATTAACAGCTGTGTAGCTTCCCAATAACCTAAGAGCTCCTTCTGTAATCACAGAAATAGTCTTTCTGAGTGCAATAGGGCTATTTGCATGAATAAAGACTTTCAGGCTAAGTCCCTAAATTTGTATTTATAGTGTCTTAAAGTACAATAAAATTAAATTACAAATGAGTCACTGATTAAGTGTTCTTTCAAGTGCTATAAAATTTTGCATTGAACTCGATGTCACTACAGTTGCTGAGATAAATAAGTGTTCAGAAAGATAACACTAGAGGGTTTGGTAGGCATGTAGATGGTGGGATATGCTTTATTGCAGTTTTTGATAGAAAATGTCTTTCAGGGTCACATACCACCTGAAAATGTACCTGGGGGCACTAAATCTCAGTCTAGCTCCTCTTCAGGCATTGCAACTATGGCTTTGGAAATGGAGTCTGGGAGGATTTGAGGGGATGAATTCTCTTCTGGCACAAAATAGGGGACAGTTGGCCAAGCCACCAGCCCCAGAGAAACAACAGTCTCTTGTCAGGACACCTTAGTGTGCTGACAGTAAGTCAGTTAGTTACAAAGAAATCTGGTAAGAAAGGAAAACTCCAAGGAGATTTGGAAGCTGTTGTGAAAATGTCCCAACAGAAAAACACAGGGTAGGCAGTGAGGACCTTGATACTGTGCTGGAAGTGCTCCTGTCAGTAACACCTTTGGTTATAGCACAGATACTCTTTAGTTTCCTCTTTCTGTCGTATCATATTTCTCCCTCCGAATTTATCTGCATTTCCTGCTCTGAAAATAGTCTCCCATCCTGCCTACACGTGAGACATGGCATGTCTCTCATTTCATTTGTTCCACTCCAAAATACCTTTCTTTCCCCTCTCCCCTAATAGTAGGTATGAAGAGATTCTCTCCACCCCCCTCACCTCCCACTCCCCCTTTATCACCAAGCTTTTTTTCTCTGCCTCCCAGCTGAAGCAGGCTCTGGGGAGAAAGCATGTTTGAAGAAATGGTGTGTTTCATTCTTCTTACCCCCTGTCTTCTCCTGCTGGCTGATCATCTGTCCCACACCCCTTAAACAGTTCCCAGCTGAGAAAACACAGGCCAGTTATTTTATTTTTTAATTTTATTTAATTTTATTTTACTTATTTTATTTTATTTTATTTTATTTTATTTTATTTTATTTTATTTTATTTTATTTTATTTTATTTATATTTAACACAAACCTGTAGAGTTCTTCTTTTTGTAGCCTTAAACTGTGGATCTGATTGGAACCAGCATTCAAAACACATCATGTTATATACAAACAAATGGAAAAAATACAATTTGCTTTTGATCTCAGTTTATCCATAGGAACATTTTTTTTTAATTATTTTTTTTCCAGTGAATTATGAAAATAATCAATTAGAAAAGTGATTAATTTAATATTAATCTCATAGTAATGGGTGGGGAAAAATATGCCTAATGATAAGAAAAAGATCTGTGCAATACAGAAAAAATATGCGATGCATGCACAGAAAATATACATGGATATGTATATACAAGGCTGAACTTTATTCCCATTTTGATTATTATCTTACAGCTATAAGAATATAATTAATGCTAAGTTGAAATATTTAACTAGGATTTCTGGTTGGAAAGAGGGGCACAAACTTATGAAGCTCTTCCATAAGAATCCAATTCAAGGCCTGTCATTATCATTTCAGAGCCTGACAGCAGTTTTTGTGGTGTTTAGATCATGCTACAAGAGCAGGAATATTGTATTTTCTTGGTTCACTTCAGGCTGTTGTAGCAGATCACTCCTTTGATTGTACTAATGCTGCTAGACATGTATATATATATAAACACCATATCTCAGAAAGGACTGTGCAAGTAAACATTACTTGCTGAAAAAGTTCCACTGCCTTCAAAAGTGACTTCTGTTATAGCAGTGCCCTGAGGTGTGAAGGGACTGCTCCCTAAGGGTAGCAGGAGTTAACACTTTGTTGGTTTTTAACAGGAAAAAATAGGCAGAGAAGATTCAAAACTGATTTTTCTGTGGATGATAAGTGCTTTGCACTTCCCAAATTCAAGCAAGGTTAAAGTTAGAGTGAAAGCTGCTCAACATCTCACCTTAAGCTTTACCTTCAATCTTACTTCACTCCATCTTGGTATTGATGTGAACACAAGTAGATTAAACTTGTCTGGCTGAAGCAGCTGTTTCCTGCTATTATTCACCTTGCCTCTTGCAAAGGTGGCAAGTCTCACGGCTGGGAAGGTTGGTCACGCTGTTTCTTGACCAGAACAGCTTGCCACCAATAAAGTAAGTCAAAAGGCCATCTGTTAAATGATGTCACTCAGGACTCACCTCGTGCAGACACAGCTGTCCTAACCATGAGGACAGCACACTCAGATAAAAGGGTAAGGCAGAGTGCTCCAAACCACTTCAGCCACCTAAGTTTAATCATCCTGTATTTATGAGACAACATCCTTGATCACTCTGAGTATCTTTTAGACTTGTTGCTCTTATTACTTCATTTATGCATTGAGCCATTTTCTGTGCCCTGCTCTGAAACCCCTTGCACATGTAATTTCTCTGTTTCCACTTTCAGCCTTAGCAGAGACCACAAAATTTACTCTACGTTATTTAGCACCTCAAGCTAGACAGCAACTTGGCCATAGAAAGGAACAGTCAGTGTTTTATTCACCATTAAACACAGACACCTCTTAAACTGTTCACAGTGCATTTTTATTAAACAAAAGGCATATTATTGGCATAGAGCCATTTTACATAAATATTTCTTGGTCAAGATCTAATAATGTAAAACATCCTGAATAACACTAAAAGAATCATATAACAAGATTTGTATGTCAGATCACATAAAACAGAGAAATTTAAGGTTGGTTAGTTGGAAATTATTGTACTATATGAACTGAATGTTGCTGAAATCTATACAAATTCTAACATGAATATATAAGCAAAAGTTCTAATATCTATTCCAGATGTATCATTTTAGCCTGTTTTCTTGGTGTGGAGAGGCTTATGCTACCATACTGTCTGTCCTAAAAATAACTTTTAAAGTCACTTACAAATTTCTGCCAATCTTATAAAGAATTTAATTTTTCAAAGTTTATATGATAACTGGAATCTGGATAGAGGAAAGAACCTCAGATTACTATCTCTCTTTGAGCAAAAGCAAACACTATTTATCCCTTTCCTCCCTTGAGAGGAATCAGACATTAGGCCATTTGGTATCTGTATACGTGCAAGCATCATCACAAAAATAACATCAAAACAAGTAATAAAAATCACCTAACTGAAGGGAAGGAAGAGGGAAATATTTTTTGTGACAAGAAAGGAAAAATTCACAGGATAAAATTCACAGGAAAGAAGGCTTTGCTGCTTCCACTATCTGTTGAATAACTTTTCCCTTTAAAATCTAAACCTTTTGTTGCTGTTGTTGTTAAAGCCCATCAGCTCCTCTCCCGTTTTTAATAAGGAAGAGGAGTTTACATTTACATGCTAGTAAACAGCCACTGTGAAATAAAATGTACTTCAGAGTCTCTCCTTCCTTCCTTCCTTCCTTCCTTCCTTCCTTCCTTCCTTCCTTCCTTCCTTCCTTCCTTCCTTCCTTCCTTCCTTCCTTCCTTCCAAATGACCTGATTTTCCACAACGACTATGGTTCAAGGCAAAACTAATACTGGAAGATGTACTAGAAAGATGTACGTAGACACAGTTAGAGAAGCTAAGTGTAGTAATTAACAGCATAGTAGGATATGAATTTAAAACACATCAGTGTGCCACAAAACCATTCTGTGCAAACCTTTAGACTGTATCTACAGTATTAAATTCAGTCATGCCTGGGATTGTTTCCAGATGCTGGAACACAATTGTCTGTATGAGTAAATGCTTAAATGTTCCTTGGCACTATTTTGATTCATGCCAACTACCACAATCCAGACCTTTCTCAGAGATGGTTCATGAGCTTGTACAGGCTAGCTCATTTCCAATAAACAGTTTATATGAAACACCCTGCTCTGGCGGTAAGAATGTTTTCTAGCAGAGATGTGGGCAGCATAACGCCAGTTGGCTTCTGTGCCTAAAAATGTTCTCATGCACACTTAATTCACCGGTATAGACACAGCAGTCCTGGTTTCAGTTAGAACAGAGTTAATTTTCTTCCTAGTAGCTGATAGAATGCTATGTTTTGGCTTAGGATGAGAAGAGTGCTGATAACACCCCGATGTTTTAATTGTTGCAGAGCAGTGCTTATACTGCCAAGGACGTCTCAGCTTCTTGTTCTGTCCTGCCAATGGCCAGGCTGGGGGTGCAGCAAGAGCTGGGAGGGGACAGACCCAGGACAGGTGACCCAAACTAGCCAAAGGGGTATTCCATACCATCTGACGTCATGCTAAACAATATATAGGGGTGCCTAGCTGGGGGAGGGGGCCGGACTGCTCGGGGTTAGGCTGGGCATTGGTCAGCGGGTGGTGAGCAATTGCATTGTGCATCACTTGTTTGTACACATTACTAGTAGTAGTACTATTCTCATCATTGTTATTGTTATTATTATTATTATTGTTGTTGTTATTATTGTTATTATTATTTTCCTGTCTTACTAAACTGTCTTTATCTCAACTCATGGGCTTCACTTTCCATTTCTCTCCCCCATCCCAGAGAGGGAGGGGGGAGAGTGAGCGAATGGCTGTGTTGTGTTTAGCTGCCGGCCAGGTTAAACCACAACAAGTGTGCACTACAAATAATGTTGTGTGTATTAGGAGCTACACCACCTTGAAGAGTGAGTAGTTGGTGCCAGACAGAAATTGTTGTGCATATCCTTAGTGGGAATCAATGAAAGGCAGATGCTATTATTATGCCTGATTCTTGGTCTCTGACTTTTCTGTACATGCAGGTCATAAACTGTGATGTCAGTGCACACAATTTAAACCATACATTCCAATGCAATTTCTTGTATTTCAGGAGAAAAGTAGTAATCAAGGATTTCTCACAGTAGTTTTTTAATGAAAACTTGAATATTCATTTAAAAATGATCTTTTCACTAGCAATCAGTAAACATGAAAAAATAAGGCTCATCCAGTAAATTAGTCAGTACAAATTATTCTTCCACTCTGGTTATTAATGACTCAACATCAGCTTGGCAGAAGATATTAAACTGGGTCTCTTAGGAATTTATTCTGGCTTCAATATCATTCAATATTTTCATTAATGACTTGGAGGCTAAAGTTGGGAATATGCTAATTGCATTTGTATATAAATACAGTGCTGAAAGTAATCAAACTATCCTGATGATACAACACAGATGTAAATGGCAGAGCCTGTGTCTACCTCATCAGTATAAGGTATGGCAAAAGGCTAATAACCATGACCAGGGATTCTGAGTATGACTGTCTTACCAATAATAATAATAAAAAAATCTATAATGATGATAAATGGGGTATAATTTCTGAAAATGAATACAGAATTCAGTAAGATTACATGAAGTATTCCTGATAGAAATAAACAACTAATGCATACATTCAGAATATGAGAATCAGTAACTTCACTGTTAAAGACAAGATTCTAGGTATTTTAGAAGATGATGAATTAAATGAGTCAAAACCATGACATATTTCAAATATAGTAAACGGTATCTGGGTTGTATTATTAGGAGTGTCATGTTAAACACTCCAGGCAATTATGCTGCATTGCTTAGCAGTACATCAGCGCACTTTGGAGTACTATTTTCAGTTCCAGTTATTTCTCAAAAAAGTGGAGGAAAAATTAAAAAAAAAAAGGAAAAAAAAAAAAGGGTGGGGTGGGGTGGGAGGGAGGAGAGAGATTAGAGCATTTTTCCTAAGCAACAATTTAATCAAGTTTGGAAGAAAATCTCAAAAGATGGAGTTTGAAAATCTGTAAAATATACAGATTTAATAAATGTTAAGTTAAAGAAGATTGATTCTGTAAATACTACATGGCTCAACTACTTTTGCATATTAACCAGAATTAAAAATAACATTACAGGATAAATTTAAGGATTAAGACAGAAATCTGCCCAGAAATATTTTGTGAATCTTTGACTTTCAAAGTCACAATAGAAACAACCACCAGTATAGTCAATGAAAACACCAATCAGTGTCAGAAACTAGGCACATTATGTGGGGTTGACAGGAAAATCATTCCTTTACTATAGGACTTGGGAATCTGGAGACTATAAGCCAGATACATGTGTCTTTGGAAGAAGCCACAGATATTCCCAGCAGAAGGACTAGAATTGGTATTACCAGTAAATCTCATCACTATTGAAAGTGTCCCTGGAGGAAGTGCATTAACAGGTACAGGATTAATGAGAAAGGATTCAGATAATGTGTTTGTATATTATCTTTCTACAGGGTTATTTATTCAACTACAATTATCAATCTTTTTACCTTGCTATATAGAACAGAGAGCTCTGGAACAAATAATCAAACAGTGTGCTGCAATGTGAAACTATGTAAGTAAACTCACCATATTTTCCCTTGCATCTGTTTTGAACATTATTCCTCTGACTGAAATTTATCTCAGATCTTTTTTTGTTGTCTACCAATTAGGTATCTATTCTTAGTCAGTTGTTTGGATCCCACTCCAGTCAACCAAAAAACACTCTCAGAGGACCTTCTCTTTCTCATTTTCTCTCTCTGTCTTTTTTTTTTTTCCTCTCACTCTTTCATTTCTTCCTTCTTTATTACTTTTATCTGTCTTTCTGTGTTTCTTGTCTGGGAGAGTTTTCTGTTAACTGTGTGTTGAATTGACTCCAGAGGGATCTGATGAACATCGTAGCTGGGTACAGTTGCTGAGTGAGAAGTGAAGAAAAATGTCTACATTGGAGCCTTTCACCTGTCAGTGGTTTGAAGCTGTCAGGAGTCTACTGATAGCTACTCAACAGAAACTAATGATACCTCTGTCTTAAGAAACCACAGACTGAGTATAAGTTCCTGATTTTTTCTTTAAACATTTCCTGAATACATGACCTCTGTCTTCTTTTACCAGAAGAACACATTTATTGTTTGTTTGTTGTTTTTGTTTTTCCTAATAGCATACTCTCTAGACTGGAAACTTTCTATCATAGACAGCTCACTAGGCGGCACATGTCTTGCACACATAATTATATGTTTTAATTAATACTAAAGGGATTTGCATTTGGAACTCTGTTTAATGTAAAGCTGGTAGGTTACTGAACGTCTCCTCCAATAAAACAAATGAACTATTTCAAGAAAAAAAAAGGGAGGGGAGGGGGGGGGTGTTTTCCTTTAATGTTAAAAACTTTTACTTACATTCCCCAACACAATAAGCTGTAATAAAGTAATGATTCTGTGAGGAAGAAAGGGACTTGGCTTCACTGAAGAACAAGTTATACTTGTGCATTTATTATCAAATGAGTGATGTTTTCTTTACATTTAAAAAAAAAAAAAGTGGAAAAATCTGATATCTGATTTACTAAGTGAATAAATATGTATTTGAAAAATCCTTATGATCTCCTAGAATATTTATTATTCTAATTTATTGCAATCAGAAATGTAATTCATTGCTTACAGTATTTAGAGGTCATAATATTGGAGAAGAAAGCAAAAGCAAGTTGACAAAAACATTGGTGTATTCAGAATACAAGGGTAACCTTGCATGTCACAGATTAACAGAAAGGATTACTAGATTATGCTGTATCATTTGATAACGTGTTTTCTATACATTAAAATAATAATAATAAAATAATCTAGGTACCTTATGTGATGAATTGATGTAGCAATTTAGTTCTTCAGTGCTATGTGACTACTTATTTGGAGAAAAATGTTAAAATTCACAAGGGAAAAAGAGTTCTTATATTTTTCTTTTTATTGTTTGTTTGGCTGTTTTGTTGTTTTTTTTTTTTTTTTTAAGTTAGAAACTGAAGATTAATCAAAAATATAAGTATGCTTAATAGCTGATAAATTCAGATGCTTAACAATTTTCGTAAGCAATCTGAATAGAGAGAATTACTCACATGGTTTAGGAATAAAGCTTACAAATTTTCTCTTACAAGTTTAAGAAAGAAATCAAGTCCTTTCTTGACTGATTATATGTTGAGATTTTTTAACCAGCATCTACTGGAAGCAACTGATTCTGAAAACTAACCTTATTGTATGTATCCCATTAAGCTACAAGAAGAAATTCTTGGATATATCACAGAAAGACCCAATTTATCAAGCTGTAGATGCATTATTAACTTTAATCACAGTACTCATACACAAATGTTTGTAAGATCAACACTCAATTAAGTATTTTAAACTACAAGGACAAAAGCCACATGATTTTCCAATACTAATTACTTTTCCATTTACAACCGTGGAATTCATATGTGATATTTTCTCAATTAATGTGGATAGGTCATTACACTGGAAAAAATATTTGAAATGTCTTTCTCTTGTTAAAAGAAATATAAAGTAATTCAACTTTTGGAATTTCACTAAGCTTAATATATAAGTGACATGGGTAAATCACATCTGACATTTTACAGATGAAAGGATTTGCCAGAATGTGAATTGCAACTATAAATCTTCTATGTATGAATAGGATACTAGACACTGTTAGGTTCAGTTTTCTAAGCCATGATTTGTTGACAGTAATGGCCCTGATAATTAGCAGCAAGTTTTTATAATATTTAAGCAGCAAACTTCAGGGGTCACTGCTTTTAAATCATACCACAGGGTTATTTGGTTTACCTTGTGTAGTGGAATCAGAAGGCTGACACCTCATAAATCCTCTCATATTCTTAACTCGTCTTGACAAGACTCTGTTGCTGCATTACATGACTTCTGATTTATTTTGTATAGGAAATGCAGTACTTACTCTGGAAGTATTGCAGTACTGGAAATTCTCAGAGGGTGGCTTTATTGTATTAATAGAGCAATACAAATAGAGTTTAAATTGTCTATTGCCCTATAACTTGAAAAAGAGGAGCATGAAAGTGTGCTAAATGTTATGCATATATATATATATATACACATATATATATATGTAAAATGTGGAAAAAAAAAAAAAAAAAAAAAAAAGCTTATTTTATGACTACAGTCTGACAGCTAGATCCTCTGTTATTAAAGTTACCCTTACAGCACATCAGAACCAAGTCAGGCAATTAAAACTTTTTTCTTTAATGTTTGCTATAAGCAGGAACTGCTTCTTTCTTACCCAGTCTTCTCATAGGAAGACTCATGGGAGGGGCTCATCCATGTTAACATCAGAGACAAAGACACTTCTGAAGAGGAGTGTTGAATATCTCTCTCTCCGATATCTGTTCCAAAATAAAATAAATGACCCTCTGAATGTAGCTGCTCTGCCCCTAAACTGGACTGGGAAAACACTTTTTCAACACACAGTTTTTTCTGTTTCCTCACTTTTGTGCCCCATATAGATACTAAGTGATATTCTCTCCAAAGATGGTAAAATATGGTTGTTGGGAGCATGCTCCCGTTTCAGGTCATGAACAGTGAACAAAAAATTGACCAATTGACCCATTTGTGGAACCTCCTCATCACTTTCCTGCTGGCTTTGGCTGTTCCTCATACCAGGAAAAAGATGCTGCATAAGGAAAGGAGGACAATTGAAGATTCTACTTCTGTCACCTTGTCCTGTCCTATCTTCACAAATCATATTCACAGGCAATATTCATCCACTTCTTTGATGACTCTTTCAAAGACTAATGAGTGTTGTTGGAGGACTCAGTGTCTTCTGGTGTTTCTCCGTCCTATGTTTATGGTTTTTTTTTGTCGCACTCTGTACTTTTCTCATTTTCCTCACTCATTCTACCAGCTCCAGAGGCTTATTTTTTCTTATGTTTGGGAACAGAAAACAGAATGTGGGCTTGGTGGAAGACTTTCTTTTGGTCAGGCATGAGCTTATTCATAAGAAGAATGAATAGAAATGGTTCTTCAACTGTTAATTTATGCTAAGGGAAGGTTGCTAAAGGAAGTATGCATCCCTTATGCTAAGGGACGTATGAACTTTCTTCTGGTGGTCTTTATTATTTCTTCTCTTGTCCCTAAGTTGCCTCTTCTACCAGCTGGATTCTGGCAGTCAAGTTAAGGGATTTTCAGACTTGACATCTGTGCTAGCAGGTTTAATACTCTCAACTGATGTCTTCATTAATTTTTCTCAACCCATTTTTGATCAACCTTACACTTTCAACTCTACAATTGGATATAACAAAAAGTAATGCAATGTAACAATATGTTGTGGGGAAAATAAACCATCTTCCTTCGCTTTGTTTGTTATCTGAATATTTCATTGAATTGTCCCTAACTGCTACATTGTAAGACTTGGAGAATAATAGTTTCTTATTTAATTCTGCTATATCATGCGTGATTTTAAGGCCTCCTTTAAATATATTTATTTATATAACATCCCCAATTCCTGTAATTTGTCTTCTAAATGAGAAGTTTAAAACTATTCAGTTTATTGCATATTGTAGTGATAGCTCAGGTTTATCCCCTCTCCCCCCACTCCACCTCCCAGGTAGGATAGAGTAGAAATTAATATGGTATTCATTTTGGAGTCTCACTATTTATTTTTTGCAACACATGAAGTGTCCTGTTTATTTTCTTACCATTTATGAATAATTATCTCTTTCTCATTCTAGCCTTTTCCCAAATCATCTCAATCACTATTAGTTGCTTGATTAACGTGAAGAGAGATGACCTTTCATATAATCACAGTCTATTGGTAGTGGTGGGCTAACTCTCCTATATAATTATGGCAAAATTATAAACAAAATAATTACAAATATTATAAACAAAATAATTCAGTGCCAGTGACCTATTCTAATTTACCTTTGAAGATATTCTTACCAAAAATTTTCTTTAGTTTCTTTTTGGTATGTCTTCTTCCTTTCACTTCTTTAGATTCTTACTCCATACCTGATTTGTCTCAGTTTACTCATGCCCATATTTTGCCAGATTTGCTCATAATGAGTTTTCATATTGGGTAAAATGTTACTGATCAGTCCTAGTAATATAATTCATTGGAGCACTCGTCAGCATTCAAAACGGGATTTGATCTCCCTGTGTTGTAAGTTCTTGAACTCAAAGAAAGTATCTTACTCTGTTTTTGTTATTATATCAGCTTTCAGAAGTGTAAGAAATAATAAATAGCGTATTTAAAACAAACAAACAAAAATAATACTGAACAATGTTATCAATACAACTAAAGACTACTAGTATCATTAGTTTGTGTCGTAATGGTGTAAGGAAAGAAACATAAAATGAAACCATGATTTCTTCTCACAAGTCAAAAATTCATGAAGCAATACCACATCTCCTGAAAGAGTTTAGGAATGGCTGCATTCCTCGGGGGCATTGCAACTTCATACCACTTTCTTCCTCTGAGCTGTGCCTAAGTGGAATAATTGAACCCATAATTTGCAGTTACACTAGCGGGAATACAATTATAAAGATTCTCACTCCTAAAACACGTATTTTTTTCATTTGATTTAGGCACTTAGGAGTCTAATTCCTATCGACTTTCAAATGTGATTTGGACTCTTGTGCCAGATTTGTAAAGGTATTTAGGTTCCTAATTCCTGTAATCAATGGAAGATAGTAGCCTTTAAAAATCTGGCCCCAAGGTGCATAATTTCTATTGACTTTCCTAAGTGTTTAAGCCACTTTCAAACTTATGAGTCACGCAGGTGTTTTTGAAAAGTCACTAAATAGTGTCTATCAGACCCCTCCCCCAGTCACTGAGCTAGTAGTAACTGCAGCTACAGTGTGAATACTCTTAGCCTTTTATGGAGGGAGCTGAAACTGCCTGCAGTTAAAGAGATGGCACAGAACTAAGTGATTCATTGATTGGATTCAATTACTATATAAGGCACAACTCCCAAACTTATCTTGCTTGCATACCATGGTTGCCACTATTGCTGCTAGTGGCATTCATGTAAGCAGCAGCTTATACCCTTGTCTACACAGAAAACAGAACTGGACTTTTAAAGCACCAGTTACATAGCCCTTTGCTCTAGTAGGTTTAGTTCTTTGATAGCAGTTATTTTCTATGCAAAATGTTGATTATTAGTCTGCCTGAAAGCTCAGTAAATATATATATATATATATATATATATAAAGAAGAAATCTAAATCTTTCTGGAACATTATAGAGATCCAGGTGAAAATAAATAAAGGACATTTTCTAATCAAATTGATTACATCTTGCAGCTAACAGAAGTACAAAGCATAGGCCCTATGTGTGTGTCCATGTGTGTGTCTCTTAAGAAAAAAAAGTGTGGGCAGAACACTTGTTTTCCACAAACTGTGGACCATATGCTAGTTTCATTGCATGCACTTCTATTGATGTCAAATGGATTTTCTGATTCATATCTGAAGATATCTGTGGTTCTTTATATGCAAATGAGAATTGATTCTGTCCATTTTTTATATAAATTATGCCCAGATTGAGTTGGTATGCTTTGAAGCCATATGTGTCTTCAGGCATTGATTTACAGGCATATATTCCATAGCAATATGTTTGCAAGGTTCTGCACAGAGAGGTAGTGTGGATGGAAGGTTAGACTATTAGTCTTAGTAGGCTTAAACTGGGCCTATACTAAATATTTTATAATAACTGTGACTCTGAAAACTGAACAAAAAAAAAAAAAAAAAAAAGTGTTTCAGACACATATTTCCTTTTCTCTAATGGATAAAAACAAACAAACAAACAACAAAATTGCATGCACCAGAAAACAGCTGTGATTTTTATAATGAAATTTTGCAGGCAATTAGCCTGGAATGTAAAATAATCAGCTTAAGTAATTTAAATTGGACAAGATGTTGTGGTTTTAAAGCAACTACTGCACATCTTCAGAAACCACTTGCCATTGGGATGTTTAGTTTACACTGAGTACTGCAGTTTCATAATATGCAATCTGTACTATTATTGCAACACAGTCTGTCCATGTTCAAAGGGGTCATTACCTTAATGCTGCAAAGCAACAAAAAGTAGTGATTGTTTTCCATATACATATAACATAAGCAATACAAATGGAATTAGTAAGCTTGTTCTGTAACTGCAGTAAGTATAGCAGAACTCCTGTAGCTATTTTGAATCGTTACGCATACACATTCATACATCTGATAATGACCCTTGGGAACAGCATGAAAATTATAGCTCTGTATTATAGAAAATATCAACATTGAGATGCCTGTAAACCCAATGCATTTTAGCAGAACATCCCCGTATTTTTTGTTGTTGTTGTATTTTCATGAAAAAAGAGAAAAAATAAACAATTAAAAATTACCACCAAATCAGGTTAACATGTATGCCACATACACAAAGATAGAGAATAAAAAATACATAAATTATTTTAATGGGCTGTTTTCATAGTTTGTTATTCTGATTATACTAGGGCTGCCACATGTTCAGGTTTTTTTTTTTTTTTTTTTTTTCCTGACATCTTCCTTTTCATCCTAAAAATAGTGTCCAGGTGGAATTTCAGTATTTTGGACTTTTATTTTATTTATTTATTTATTTATTTATTTGAGAATTCCAGATTGCCTGGCAGCTCTGTTGGAGGAGCAGCAGATACATATTGGCTACATATGGGCAGGTCAATGCATCTGATTTTCTGTGCACAGTCAGGCAATCTGTATAGCTCAGGCACAGCAAGACCATTGCTTCCTGGAAACATATAGATACATTTCTCCTGGAAAATCCTGCAGACAAAGAAGATAAGTCTATAAACTACTTAGGCTGAAAGAATACCTCTATTTAAGTTAGAGAACTTCAGAATGAAGAACTCAGTCCCAGGCCTTGCTCTGGTCTATTGCCATACTATACAGCTTTTCACCAAATAAAGTTCAAATTGTCATCTCTTGCAGTGCTGCCTCTGTAGTCCTACAGAGGTACTTAAGAAAATATGTAAAGCATAGTGCAAAGCCAAAAAAAAAAAAAAAAGTTGACCTGTGTAAAGCAGCGGATAGCCTTTTTAAACCATCATATCACAAGGGCACAGCCTGAATAGAACTGTATATCAGGCATGGTTGAAGGCATACCCTTAACTGGTACTTCACTGTTTTGCTGCTTCACTGTACTAAGGCGCTGTGGCAAAGACTCAATACAGTATACTACTATTCAAGACCACTTTAGTACTCAGTCAGAAGAGTGTGAGACAATTCTTTATTAACTATGACATCTTTAGTCTAAAGAAATGTAAGTCATGTTACATATAAAGCTAGGAATCTATTCACCATTGACATCCCATACCAAATCTAGTTTGAACTTTAACATTCCTGACTGTAGTGGGTTAAGTTAACACCAGCTTTACACAACTTTTTTAACTTAGTGATTTAATAATGCATGGGGTCTTCAGCTCCAAAATTAGTAACAGATGGTGAGGCGGGATTCATTCCCAGTCCTGAGGAGCACTTTGCTGCACTTTCTTTGCTTCAAAAGTGATTGAGAATGCAGGCCAGAAACATAGGTGTGCAGATTGCTTCTCATGGGGAAAGACTGGTTTCTGCAGAATACCCTTAACCATTGCTGTGCCTTACTATTTTCTAATGCATAAATCTAAGCTCACTAAAGTTAGGGATGATAAGTAAAGAGACAAACTCAAGGAAAGTTATGTACTTCAATGTTTTAGCTACTTCTGTGTCAGAAGCATGCATTCTCAGTGTAGCCATAGCACTCTGAGAAACATTTCAGAACATTGCTGTGAATAAAACATTTTTTATGAATTAGCTGGCTGTGCCTTGCATATACATGTAAAATAGGGGGTAGATTTTTAGTTTCTCTTTTTTTTTTTTTTGTAGAATTTCCCCAAAAAACTTCATGGCACCATACAAGAAAATTTTTACAACCCAAGAGAATACTTTAAAATAACATATGTTTGAAGAAAATATATACATACATATATACATACATAAATTTGAATTTTATATATAGATTTGACTATCATTAATTTCTTCTAACAAAAGTCTGATAAAATGCTATGTGATATCCTACCTACCCTTCTATCTATTATCCTGTCACAGAAGAAGCCCTTTTCTTCTGTTCACTGTTTGAATCATAAGTACCCTCCAGTCCCATAAACCTGTCATTCTTATTTGTTCCTTTCTGTTATCTGCAAGATCTCATATTAATATTTTTTTTCACCTAATGACACAAACATGATTTAATCTCCCCACTCAATAAAAATTAAAATTATAAATAAAACAATAAAATTAATTTAAATTAAAAAATTATTATAATAAAAAAAGAGAGAGAGAGAAATCAATCTTTCTCTCCTCTGGTTTTAAGTTAAATGACCACTTTCTTAATAAAATCTGTCCTAAGTTTTTCTCTAATTTAAACTCTCTATTTTCCATCTTATTTTCTATGGAATATTAAACAATATTTATTTATTTATTTATTTATTTATTTATTTATTTACTGGTGCCCTGTTCTATCTTAATCTGTCAGCTCCGTTTGATAGAACTGACCTTACCTTAAATTTTATCTCATTTGGCTTCTTGAATCCAGAAAAGGGTCACAGAAACCAAAACAGATCATTTTCTCTGCTTCTATATGTCCTTTCAGCAAGTTTTCCAAAGGAGAACCTTCATCATCCTGCGGTCACAGGATGGTGGATACACACCCTGTGTTCTCAATGACCTTCTTTTTCTCTTCTTTTCTTTCTCTATACAATCTAATCACACTGATCATACACACTGATTTTATTCTGTCTCTGCTATGGCAAGTCACAGTCCTACTTCGCCCAGAACTGTCTTCTGTACAAATCAAAATATTGTTTCAGCTCTCTGATACCTTCTTGAAGATATCAAGAAGTCTTGAGGATATCTTGAAGTCATCAGCTCAGACTCCATAAGGATGAAATAGGATCTTGTCCTTCTCCTTAAAGATTTCTTCCATTATTTCCTTTCTGTTGAAGAACGCAATCAGATTCCTGTCTGACAATCAGATCTATCACTCAGCTGTCATAGAAACTGGTATCAACAATTAAGGCTGAGCAGTCATTAATTAATAGTTAATTAAGATTAATAGATATTTTCAGAGCAATTTTGACTTTACTTTAAATCATTATTTCCAGATTGTCTCTAAATATTTTGAACTATCTCTAAGTTGCAGTCTTTTCTAACCTTTCTATCAATTTCAGTTCTTCTCATGTGGCATTCCAGTTTATGTCACATCCTTCAGGCCCTAAGATAGGTATTCTTTCTCTTTAAGTTCACTCAAAATGGTTTTGTAAAGATCACTTTGATAGTGTTAACTACCTCACTTTGTGTCTTCCCCTTGGGTTTCCTGTCTTTCTTGCACTGAACTCTAACTGCCTGCTTACACATTCAAGGAAGGGTCTTCATGGTTTATATTAGGCATTTTCATTCTGTTAAGTGCAGCTACTTAATTTTTTAGTTAGTTCCTTTATGTGTTTTTTTTTTTTTTTTTTTTTCTTGACCCACACTTGGAATGATATCCTTCTGAACATCTGCAAACCTAATTCAATACGTTCCTTTAAACGTCAAAATTCCCCCATTCCCCAGTGCTTTCAAAACACTTCCCAACTGTCTGGCTGCTAGTGCTGAGCCAATACTGACCAATATACCTTATTGTTTCCTTATTTTCCTATTGCAAAATAAATAAAAAATAAATAAATAAATAAATAAAAAACACAGAGTTTAAACAATTTTTCTAATGGTGAATTCAGTTGTTAAAAGAGGTTAAAATTTCACAAAATGATATAGTCACTGTTAGGTGGAAGTGGTATAAACGTGGGATTTTTTATTTTTTTTTCAAATAACAGAGATTTTAATAAAGCTTATCACCTATATGAAGATCATGTTTATTAAATAAAAAGATTGTAATAATGAGAGTTTTCCCAGGTAAGTTGTTCTCTGGGAAAGAAGTGGAATCTCCGATTCCAGGGATGCCTCATCACTGGAAGCGTTTAAGGCCAGGTTAGATGCAGCTTTGAGCAACCTGGTCTAGTGGAAGATGTCCTTGAAGTGTGGTTGGAATTAGATGATATTTAACTTCTCTTCCATCTCAAGCCATTTTAAACTTATATGAAATTAAAAATCAATGAACCTAAACTAATAGTTCAAAAAAGGGGCCTGAATATTGAATAAAATGGTCTGAGATAATGGTCCAATCTGTAACCTCACTTACCAGAGCTTTGAAATGAAAATCTCTTCCTTTTGAATGGATTTAATAGTGAATCTGAAGAAAACAAACAAACAAACAAAATAAATAATAATAATAATAAACAACTTTTATTGTCTTTTGTTATTTTTATCATCGTTGTTATCAAGTCTTTTCCATTAAGAACTTTTGATCAAGATGTCTAAGGACACATGACCAGTAACTGATATGGTTACAGAGACTGTTACCAGACAAAACGACAAAATAGATATTCATCCTCTTGCACCCACTCAATGTATTTCTGTATTTTCCTCATATTCTTATTGCCCCGCTTTCTTTACATAGTCTCTTCCTTTTGCTTTTCAATCCTGAAAGCTATTGTAATGGCAGCAGAAGAGGTAAAGCCCAGACACTTCAGCCTAGCCCTGGCATGAGCAATGATTGACATGTTACATGTCCCTCAGGTCCATGTCACAAAACATGCCTGAGTAGTTAACAAACATCTGGAGCAGAAGCTATGATGTTACTGACTGACCATCTTGAAAACGTTTTGTGAAGACAGATCTCTAAAATATCTATTACATCTGCCTTTTATTGTCCCATTCCTATTTCCATTTATATCTTTTTTTTCAAATCCCTTTTTTTTTTTAAAAAAAAAAAAGGAAAATAGGAATTATTACATTAATTAATTAAAAATTCACCAGCATTCACCAGTGGAGGTGTTTTCCTCTATGAGAGAATGAGGCTACGTCCCATTTGCTGAAGGTACTCACCCCAGAGAGCAATCCATGGCCTGAAAGCAAAGTCATGCAAAGTGCCTTATGTCCACATGGCTCAAAGCTAGCTTCCTCTAGAGTAGGCCGGTCTTGTTCACAGAGCATAACAGCCTGAATTTCCCATGGGTCTTATTTGGCCTACCTCAAAACAAACAGTGAAAAGACCATTATTTTCTTTTTGTGTGTATATATGTTGTGCATATATGTGTATATATATGTGTGTGTATATGTTGTGTGTATGTATGTGTATATATGTTGTGTTTTTTTGTTTTGTTTTGTTTTGTTTTCTTTCTGGTGTTTATCTTTCAGTTCAAAGCACGTTCTTGCACTGGTGATTTTTTAATACAAATCAAGAGTGTTTTAGGCCTTTACTAAACATTAAGTGCTTGTTAGTAATTGGATTATGTTAACACACTTGATTCTCTGAGCCATTCATTCCTTTAAAACGAAACCAATGATTCCAGTGGGTATTATTTGCCATTCCATGGTTCTAGACTATAGCCTATAGTCTTTGAGGCACAGATTTTCACTTGTGATTGTGCAGTGCCTAACCAGGGAGGTCCTGCTCCATGATAACAATAATTGTTACAAATAGCAGCTAATGCTAGCATCTGGGCTTATTTATTTCTCTACAGGATTATTATTGTTATTGTCATCATGGGAACAGCTTCCTATTACAATCAGACCCTCTGTGTTTTGTTCTTTACAAACAGCTCCAAACCTCACCACAGAGAGCCAATACCTTCTTTGCTGAAAGATCCCTCCATCTCCCCACAGCAGGTACAGACACATATGCAAAGCCAAAGCTACAAAAGAACAAGCTGAAATAACTCTCTTGAGTGAAGCAGCCTCAGGTTAAGGAACAGGTGTTTCCAGGATTAGGAATTTGGGAATGGAGGAAGAGGTGAGCTCATTTCCATGAAGAGAGCTTGCCCCCAGGCAGTCCTGTAACTCACTGTTGAAGGCTTTCTCAGGGACTAGACATCTGTCTACATCTGACCTATACACTGAATAAGCCAGTCTGCCACACACTCATGCCTGTAGCCATTGAGGGATTGCTTATATAACCCAAAATATACCAATGCATCTGATTCATCATTACTCCTTGTCCAGAATAAAGACAAAACTTATGTTTCCAGACCACACTGAAGCCTCAAAATAGAAAAGACCATCATAATTTTATATATTGTCAAAGGTGTGTAAATCTATTAATCATTCCTTGAATGTATTATTATGTTGTTATGTTTCTTGTATAACCTTGTTGTATAGTGTTGGGCATAATGTTAGATGGTTTCTATAGTTAACTGAATGCTAACACAATCAAATTTCAGAGATAAATTAACACTTAATTTGTTCTAGAACAAATACTTCCTTTAGAGCGTTTGGTAGAAATTTACCTTAACTCTTTTAAGTGTCCTAGAAAAATTCCTCTTCTTCAGTCATGGAGCTTTATTTTTTATGCCTCTTCTGGATTTGTTGCCCACTAGATATAAAATTAGCTATTCACTGGCCCACAGAGAGAAAAGGAGCTGCTAGACAAGGAGACACCCTAGTTGAGATTCAATTCAGCTAACCTTGGCCTACTTGCATAAAGACTTGTTTTAGACAATCATCTAAACTTCCGTTATCATCAGCAGAGAGAGATTCACAGATCAATGTATGCTCAGATAGGTCTTAAAGCTGCTTTTCTGTCCTGGCAGAAATGTTAATTCTAACTCCATTCTAGTCTCTCCCTCTCTCTCTTTTTTTTTTTTTTTTTTTTTTCTCCAGCAAAAACTATTTGTTAAACTTATTCCAAGTTCAAATATTTTTCAATGCTCTAAGGTTTTACTTTTTGGTTCAAAAAATGATCCACTAAAATACTTTCACCTCGCTCTGAAAATAAGTCTGCCAAATATAGCTGAAAGAGGACCAAAATATGTTCTATCTTGGAGACATTCCATTCTCCATGTGAAAGTGTAGAGATTAAATCTAAGATTGTATCTGTCTTCCCCTCCCTTCAGAAAAAAAATAAAATAAAAAATTACCCTTAGTTTTACACAAACTGTTATCATCTTGGTTGTTAGTACTCTTTCCTACCTTTTGAACCACGGGAGCTTTTAAACTCATTTGATTCCCTTGTTTCTTTTATTGTCTATGAAGGAGTTTGAATTATTCCATATGCTTTCTTCCTTAGGTAAAAAACATTCTGGTAGCATATCGGATAGATGGACTAAAATGCTCGATAGTGCTAATAGAAAGCACAATATGAACTGCAATCTGTTTGATCATCCTCAGGAGAAGTAGACTGTGCTCTGATCCCTGCTCAAGGACCATTAGTTCAGCGATCCCAAATTTGGAATACCTTCTAAACTCTAGGCCTCAATCCTAATGTTCTCATAATCCTGCCATAATCCATCACAGCTAATTATACTAACTTTCTCCATTTTATGCTATATGCTTCACTATTTCTATAAGAGAAGTCAAAATTTCCAAAGGGCAGTCTCTTATTTAAGGTTGAATGTACTAAATCTTTTCATTTTGTCACTGCATCCCACTTAGCTTATCCACTTAATGGAATAGTCACATTGCCATCAGCAGATAACAGGAAGACTATTTTTTTCTTTCGTTTCTTCTTTGTCTTCTTTTGTAAGACTCGGTTAAACAATGTTTTCCCTTTCATAGCTGAGAATGCTGCGCAATGACACGGCTGAAGTTAAAACTAGTTGAAAGGGAGTGCAAGCTTTTGTTGGGATCTAGCTGTAAGTCATAGCTTAAAGGAAGGCAAAAGTGTTCCTACTTTTTCCACAAATACTTTACAAGGCAAGGAACTTTAAAGAGGAATGACAGCAAAAACTATTGGAAGATTAATGAGGATCCCTGCAGCCTGGTCTTTTATGGATCACCAGCTTTTCTTTCATCAGCTATATTTACTCAGCAAGTAAATCTACTGCTAAAAAATATGAAAAGCTCTTCCACAAGCCTGCTTAAAGGTAAGAGACCCTAAACAAAAGAGTTAACAACATTCTACCAACAAAGGAAGTCCTGAAGGAGGGGAGGGGGGACAAGCCCTTAGGGAAACCTTCGTTTTGCTTGTCAATTAGTCAGTTTGCTATTCACTGCCATGCAGCTCCTGAACTATCCTTTCTCACAAGCAGAAAGAAAGCAACACAGGGTGGTTAATCATATTACTGCATTGATCTTTTATTAAGCAATATGCTGAACCTCTTGGATTGTTATTAAAACTAAAATGCATTTATAAAATACAGCATGTAAATCTAGCCTTTTGGAGCAAAGTGTCTCCTGGCACTGTCACATACTAATGAGGGCAGTCGAGCCTAGCAAACTTTACATTTATCAGGGGAAACAAATTTGTGTATATTATACATTTTTAATCATTTGTCTCAGTCCTGATGTTAACTCATAATAAATTACATTTGTAACTTATTACAGCAAATGCAATTTGTAATGATACAAAATAATCCATGGAAATAGCATTCTATTGACAGAATTTTCTCATGCATTTTTGCTGTATTCTTGATGACTTGTGGTGATTCACAGTCTATTAAAAATGATCATTCAGAACAGACCACTCGTATTTCAGGCCAAAAGCTATTTCCTGTACTCTGCTATAGCATCTCTGCCATAGTGATGCTCCTCAACATGAGGAAAGCTCTGTAATCACTGTGGATCAAAACTAGTAGCTAAGTTAAATCGGTACCAAAATTTTAGAAGCAATCTATTTGTTTTGCTACATCTTTGCTCAGAAACTAATCAGGACCAGGTTATGGCTTCAAGCAGGGAGCCATGATCATCTGTGATCTGTATCATACACTCTTAAGTGCTAGCAGGGGCTCTGGGATGGTATTGGTCAGGGTCAGAATTTACTCAGGCTATGAAGGGATGAAGGAGTCAGCAGAAGCTGGTGAGGGCACCCTGTTTCAGAAGATAAAAGAGACAAGCTATTTTTTTTGCGATGATTTCAGGAGTAAAGAACAGGCCACAGACCATTTAATTTATTAGTACACATGTAAATTTTTGAATTTTTGCCATACCTGAAAGCTACATACATAAATGGTGATCTTGCCTACTGTTTTAAATCACCTTTATGCCCATCTAATAATTATTTCTGTAGCACTTTCACTTTAATAATGCTTTAATATATAATTTGTGTTAGGATTTTTTTTTTTGAAACAAAAATTCTTTATAACAATTAATAAACAAGCAACAAAAATTTCTACTTAAAATGTTTCTCTTAAAGCAAAAAAAAATCTCATATCTCTGACAAAAAAAAAAAAAAATCCAACCACCATCTATATATATATATATATATTTTTATTTTTTTTTTTACAGAAAATATGAGAAAACTGGGAATGTGGAAGTGTTTTTTTTGTTTGTTTGGTTTTTTTTGAAATATACAAATATATTTTAATAAAATTAATTTTCTGATCAGCACAAACTAAAGCTTGATCTTCGTGAACAACTACCAGAAGGGTGTCTTTGGAGACAGAAAGTCGTGCTGAGTACCAGCTTCTCTATGAATACATCATCATAATATTTAAAAGCCGCATTGGTGTTCAGGTCCCATGGTCTGGTACAGAGGACCTGCTATGATATTAGCAGAAAATGAGACAAAGTGAGGTAATCAAGCCAGCAAAGTTTATATCATAACATTTTCAGTTACATTACATGGCTGGTGAAACGTGGAAAAGCAGTGGCAGTTTGAAAGTTTTTTGTTCAAAACATGCACAGAAGGCACAGTCAGAGAATCTTCAGTATTTTCTTCAAAGGCACATCAGAGCTTTTCCTTCTTTCTTTTACTCTTTGTGCTACCTTTAGCCTGCACTGTACAGAATGACATACTGATACATACAAGTGTGTATATGAGAGAAGAGTGGTAAATCAAGAGCAGCCTGCTAGTTATGCATCAAAACCAGCTGAAATCAGACATTCTCACAAGCTGATATCATACTTTCCTACCATCCCAAGCTACCCTATAGGGCTGTCCTCATTACAGTTTTGCTCCTAACTTTAGTCCTATTCATATGCAGGAAATTCTTTAACAGATGTTCATTGATGTTTTTAGTTTGAGGCAGCACGCCTGAGAAATGATACAGGCACAAATTCAAACCAACACAACTCAGCAGTAACTTATACAGTCAGGCTACGGACAACACAGTCAATTGTGGTTGTCTGCTAAATCTCCACTGTCTCCTAATTTTCTCTGAATGTCTATAAGAAAGAAGTAATATCTCCAATTCTGTAGGCACACTTATGTTTCCATCCCCAAAGACTTACTATCACACACACCAAGTACTCAGCCAGTCCTGACAACTCATATGCAACTACTGCTTAATAATATACAGCTTGGATCAAGTTAAGCTCATTCAAAAAATGAAATAAATAAATAAATAAAAATAAAAAAATCAAATGCAGCACATTTAAATGAGCTCAGCAGTGAAAAAAAAAATGAATTAAATGATCTTTTTGATAACGTTTTTGATGGCAAGGCATCAAGCAGCTGCAACGCTGAGAAGGAACATTTTTCAGTAATACCTCTTAATTTCTGTCATTTAAGTTATTGGTTAACAGTAGTCTGCAAACTTTTAGATATGTTTTGACTAATGAATCACTAATTTCTTTTGTTAGAGTTTGGGTGGATCAATAATTTTTAGGCCAGAAGTGATGTGTGTGAACCTCAGCCAAGTTATGATGTTATTTCTATTAGTCAATATTGTCAGTAACTTGTTAGTCACCTAAGTCCCACAGAATTGATTCTACTTCATGGCAGAAACAGTAGAAATAAGAGAATAAAGGGAAACAATTCTGTCTTTGGGAACACTTATATGTATTGAACCTGTAAAGAACCTTTGAAACCAGTAAGGATCTGCACAACTAATCTTTGAATTTTTCACTTATCAGATCTTCCAGTCTCAGAAATCATCTGCACATATTTACCTGTGAATGTGTATGAAACAAGGGAAATTTATTATTTGGCCACTGTTCTGATTACCTACCAGACACAGAGTAGACCCACTGGATGCTGCAGTCAGGTCTGTACTCTGATTCTAGCTTTTACAGATGTATGGTAAGTTTATTTATTCAAAAAAACTATCATTGTTTAAATGTCATGAGAAGAAGAGGATAATTTCTAGAAAAAAAAAAAAAAAAAAAAAAAAAACTAAAAAACTATCAAATATTTATTGTTTTGTTCACTTGACTCACTTCACCTTATTACCATTCCAGTTGTTTTCATCTGTTTTCACTTCAGTTTTTGTATTCTCAGATTCATCATATTTTAATTTCTACTGTCCTCAGCATGGCCAATGTTGTATAAAGACAATTAAATAACAAACGGGAAAAAAAATAACAACATAATTACTCTCCTACTGGAGAAAAGGTTAAAGAAATATTAAGTAACTTATTCCTGAGTGAAATAGAAAGTTTTAATTTATTTTTCTCCACAATACCTTAAGCATCAGCTGTCCAACTAAATCAAGTTATCAGCTGAGACTTTAGCTCTAACAAATACTGTCTCCTAAATAAGGCAAAACACAAGAACAATCATTTTGTTATTCACATCTCCTGTCTTCTTCAAAACAAGAGGTTTGTAACTTTAAGTAGAACAGTAATTACATCATTAATAATAATTCCACTGAATACATCTCATCTTCAATTTTTAATACCTGGAAGTTATTCACCACAGAAGTTGTTTCTTTAGAGGGCACATTCTAGCAATCTGACAAGTTTCTTAGTAAGCAGAAATTGATTTTTATTTTAGATAACCTAGAGTTTGGTCTGAATCTCTGCTTTCTAGTTTACATTTTCTTCTCCCTCCTTTTGCAAATTTTCTTTTTAATATCTTTCTTGCATGAACATTCTCTTTCTCTCTCTCTCTCTCTCTGTGTTTCTCTGTCTCTCCCTCTGTCTCTTTTCCCAACCTATTCTTGGTATTGTAGTTTGAATTTTGGTTCTCAGGATCTTATCTATCATCAGCCAGCGAAGCTTTCCAAACAATAGGAAGCAAGGGGTATGTTTAGTGGAAGCACGTGCCATATTGTTGTACTCATAAAGTCACACAGGGAAGATAAAAAGGCCAGTTTTTTATTCAGTCTCTGAAAGGACTGTCTGGTTCATTTTCAGTGTTTGGTAGGTTTTTATAGGTTCTTTTGGTATACTAGGTGGTAGGCAATGATCTTCACAGTACAAGGACGTTAAACTGTTGGAGAGTGTCCAGAGGAGGGCGACAAAGATGGTGAAGGGCCTAGAGGGGAAGACATGTGAGGAGCGGCTGAGGGCACTGGGCCTGTTCAGCCTGGAGGAGGCTGAAAGGAGACCTCATTGCAGTCTACAACTTCCTTGCGAAGAGGAGTGTAGAGGCAGGTGACCTATTCTCTGTAAACACCAGTGACAGGACCCGTGGGAATGGTGTTAAACTGAGGCAGGGGAAGTTTAGGCTGGACATCAGGAAGAGGTTCTTCACCGAGAGGGTAGTTGCACACTGGAACAGGCTCCCCATGGATGTAGTCACTGCACCAAGCCTGTCTGAATTTAAAAGGCGATTGGACTGTGCACTTAGCCACATGGTCTAAAATTTTGGGTAGACCTGTGTGGTGCGAGCAGTTGGACTCAATGATCCTTATGGGTCCCTTCCAACTCGGGATATTCTATGATTCTGAGATCTTTAATATTTGTCTAAGTCTGTCAAAGACTACTATGAAAAGAATGCAATCTCTCAGCAGCAGTAGCTGAAAAATTGTCTTATACTTCTCTTACGGACACCCAGCACAGACAGAGGAATATTGTAGCTCTCCTCAAATAGTGCCTTTGCTTTCTAATAAAACCATGAATTAGAACAGGTATATCATGTGTTTATTTCAGTGATGTCTATGCACTGGTCATGCAAGGCTACAAGCTATGCTTGTAATATGACCTTTACTAACATGAAGTACTAGAACTGGGAAACTGGATTCTCCCATTTGATGCTAGCAAACTTCGCCTTGATTTCAGATTTCAATTCAGTCAAAACTAGCCTCTACCCTCCTTCTGAGTTTGTGGGGCCCCAAAGTTTATGTCTGTATTAGTAAATAAAACAACACTGGAGAATTTTGTAAAACACTGATTATGTAATACTTCTAGGGCAGAATAGGGCCAAGACCAGCTAGTACTTTCCTGAACAACTTGTGGGCATGAGGAGATGCAATTCCCCATGGACAGCCTGGATGTGGCTGCCTAATTTGATGATTCAGACAGCTGAGGAGTTGGATACAGAATCTTCTCTACCGGATAATTAGTACCAGACAACAGTCACAAACACAACTTACTAAAACACACTTGGACAGTGGCAAAGAAAACTATGATAGAGCTGGAATCTCCTTACAGTGTTTTATGTAGTCCAACTTCATGAGTAGGGAAATTCAGGTTCAAATCAGTAACAGATAACTACAGGATAACATCTAACATCCTCAGGTAGTCATGTAGTCATGAATCCCAAAACACATTTCTGATCTTCCTCGAAATGTACTTAAGGATTCTCTGTCAGAGAGTTCAAAAGCCTAATAGAACATCTAGCTTCCTGAGACATAACACTGAAGATCCACAACATTCTGAGCTTTATGCTTCTTGGACTTTCTAGAAACATTTATTTTGAACCACATATGAGAGCTTCAATTTTCAAAGGGGAAAAAGGGGATAAAGATTAAAAATAATAACAATAATACTTAAAATAAAATTAAAAAAAGGTTAATTTAATCAAACTAGTGAGAACTGCTAACTTTAGTTCAGATAATAAGTTCTGAAGAAATAGTAGAGGCTCTGCTGCCAACCTTTATGCAATCCCTGTAGCAGAACATGTTCTGGGCTGGCATAAATTCAGGTGAGGTGGAAAACAGGTGTCAAAACCCTGATTAGTAATGAAATTGGAAGAAATGACCCGTAGGAATTAGAAGGGTAAGCAGAGAATTTCAGCAAGCCTGCTACAAGATTAACTAACACTAAAATACATGATCCTTTCAGGAATGGAAGAAAAAACAATGTGTGAGTTAGGCCCTCTTTATGATGTTGAATCTTCATTCTCATGATCCCTTTTTAAAGCTATACAGCAAAACAAAAAAGCCATCCTGAACTTCTCAATTCTGGTTCCTTTGTAGCCTTCCAGCTCAAAAAGGCAGCATGGATTTTCTTACAGTTTTGTGAGGAAAAAGTGATCCCAGGATGAACACATATGAACCCAGGCTTATTTTTTATAGCCTATTTATAAAACTTTGAAATATATGTTTGTAATGGAAATACTGACATACCCTTAGCAATAGTGCTGCTATAATAAGATTTGCCATTTATGATTAATTGAGGACACTCTTAAAACATCTTTTTTAAAGACATTGTCTTTCCATGTGCTTTATTTTCCATAAAGCTATATCATAAAAATAAGTCCCCCCAATTTTGCCAAGTGCCAGAAATATTCTGCATATTTACCCTTAATGATAATCCTGACATGATTCTGACATGTAATAATTTCCTGTGTTTTACTTCAATCAAAATATTTGTACTGAAAAACCACAAAAGCAGGTTTGAGGAACCTGCAGTGTTTTTAATAATGCGTTTCCAATTGCTATATTATTTTTAAATCTATAGAATACAACTAGATTTAAAATAGATGTTCCTAATTACATGATTAAAACAAGAATACAAAGCCAAAAAAAATAATAAATCACTAGCTGAAGACTATTAAAAAAAAAAAAAATCATTCTAAATGTTTCAGTGAGTGCATTAATACAATTTTGTGAATGTAGTTCGTTTACTCTAGTGTAATTGAATTTGCTTGTTAATCTGTTTCCAAAAGGTGTTTAGAGATACAGCTGTACAAGCAAATAGAATCTTTCAAAAATGAATATTGATGAAGATCTACATTTCCTTATTCCCAAAGGAATGTTTAAATTTTACTTTAAATCTTTAAAAAGACTTTTTATCTTGCTTGTTGCGTATATTAGTGATGTAGGCTGCTTATTAATCAATGTTTAACAATGTAATTACAGCTGGTTTTAGTCTTACCAGATAACACAGATTAATAAATGACCTACAACTAGTGAAGTGTGTAGAAAGGGTAATGAATTCCTTCCATCAGCACGTTAATTTATTAGTAATAAACAAAGAGTATGATGAATTAGAAGAATTTGTGGTGTTTCTGAATATTGCAACAAAATTTCCAGATGAAAGCATTTAATCATGCAGTTTTCATTCATTTATTTCACTTTGTGTGCCATACTGTGCTGGAATTTGCTTTTCTGAGCTGCATTAAGCAGTTCATTTGGGTTTTTAGAGTTTTGTATTTGTATACATTGATTCAGCTCATATTTCTACACACTGATTTTGCCTGTCATTGAAGGTGGTGTAAGTTTTATATGAACTAATTAAATTATTTCCATATAGCAAAACAGCTTAATATAGGTGAGCAGGGCAGTGCAGAATTAACCCTGTTTCTAAACTGTCCTTAACAGTGTGGAATTCCTTTTGAAAACAATATGAAATTGCAGGTAGAAAAAAACAGTTAGAGATGTAGCCTGATTAATGTGACCTAACTGTCAGTTAAGTGGGGCTATCAAGCGCATCTGTATGCTAGGGAGACATAAAAGCTAAAGCCATAAGCAAATGTCACTTTTAAATAATCTTGTTATTTTAGCCTCCTTATGAACCCTTCTGGTTCTCCATCATTTGGATGCAGATAGACACCTTTAGAAATCAAAGTTGAATTTGAAAAGTAATGTTAAAAAGCTCTTTTCTGAAAATTGGCTAATTCCCTAAGAATGGCAAAACTGAAGGTGAGAAAATAAGGCAAGACATGGATAACACAGATAACACAACATACCCAATGGCAACATCATAAATTATGTCAGACAGTAACAAAACCATTAGGTGACTATCACAGTATCCACAGAGATAACTTTATACATCTCTCTGCACAGCACAGCAGCCTACTCCTTTTGTGGCTTACCCCTGCTACTCTGCTTCCTTGAGCTGGCTTCCTCAGTTCAGCAGATGGGAGGTCAGGGGAAAGACAAGCTGTACTCCTCCTCTTCTATCACACCTCCCATTTCTTCATCACAGTCTTCAAACAGAGCCGTGAACATGTGGAGTCATGTAGACCTGCTTTGGCCTTGGGTAAGAGAGAGTGCTTTATGGGGACAGGCAGCACTGCATCTCAACAAAGATGGGCAGAAGATAGGTTCTGATAACCCTAGTCCCACTCTATGCTACCATCTCAGCTGCATGGCAGACATCCTTGGGAACAAGTCCCAGTCTCCTCACAAAAACAGAGTGGTGAGAAAGTGAAAAGCTGATGAGAGAAGAGGTGGAGAGAGGGACCTCCATGCCCACAAGATCCTACAGAAATCTTGTCTAAAAAAAAAAAAAAAAAAAAAGTATAAACAGGATACTTGGTATTATATATATATATTATTATTGTTATTGTTATTTTTAATACCCATAATATAAAAGTTTGAAATGGTATCATTCGTCATGAGGTAGAAATTTTAACAGGTGCATAGGGTGTTCACGTCACGTAAGGCTGAGCTCACACTGCTTAGTAATGCGAAGCATCTGCAGATTAATATTAGAAGAGCTCAGAATCTACAGTGCTTTGACCAACATCCAGACCTATTGCATAACTACATTTAAATTCTGCACTGACTTTCTGTGAGAATTACATATATGGAGGAATTGCGAGAGTGACTCTTAAAGTGACACAGTGACAGAAGCATATCCGGGGGAATCTGAGGTCTTGTCTAAAGGGAATCTGCAAGCAGAAATTACTGGGACTGTACAAGCTATGTCTAAAAATATGCTTAGATTTCAGTAGGTTAGAATATGCTGTAATGAATTATGTAACCGGTGTGAATTCTTGCCAAAAAGCCCCAACTAGCATAACACTGTTGCAATTATGTCAATTCACAGGAGATAAGAAAGTAGCTCTCTGTAAGCAGTATTGAGTGCATGAAACTATATTATCTCTACATTCCATTTATCTAAGACTATTGAATTTATGAGCAAATTATATATGTAGACACATACATATGCATATTTTACAAATAAATGTACTGAAAAATCTCAGTCTGAACAGATACAGTTGCAGTACTTGTTTTGAAATCAAAGGATCTTAAAATAATCTTCTAGTGAATCCAAATTCAGATGAAGCTCTTGCCAGCTGACAGCAGTTACTCACAGGTACAGTAGAGGCAGTGCAGACTTAAAGCTATGTACTGATTTCAGCAGGAAGGAATGTGACAAACTATGCTATTTTGCTGAGCCTGATTAAGTACCTAAAATCCAGCTTAATTATGATACAGCTGGTTATATGCAAGGCATATTATATGGCAGGACAAAGGGACTGGAATGGTCATAAGGCCCTAAAATCACTGTTTCTGTCTGAGAGAAGAAATTCCATGCATAGATGTATTAAAAGACAACCTTCAAAGAAAACTGTAGCAAGGGATAAAGCTGGGGGAAGGAGTAGGTTGAGATAGGGATGGAGAAGGCAAAGATTGAAATTGGTGCTACAGCCCACCAGGCACTTAGGAGTATGCCATCACTTATCCAGGCCCCCAGAGCAGTTTTGGATACACTGAGGGCATTTTCAGCTCACAAAATCAGAAAGACAGGAAGGTGACTTAATGCTTTCTCAGGCTTCACTGTAAACTGTAAGAGGCTCACTAAGAGGGGTGTAAGAGGGCTCTGTAAGAGGGTGTTTTATGCAGCAACATTCATTGACAACTTTGCCCTTTTTGGGAAAAACAAAACTCCCACTATCTGTATGGGATGATTAGGAAGATATATATGTTAACACTGAAGAAGGAAAATGTAGGTTTTTTTGTTTGTTTGTTTGTTTGCTTGTTTGTTTGTTTTTCTCCTAGAATTCAGGGAGCTTCAATTCTGCTGATATGTCCTTGGCAGATGAGCTAATCTGGAAGACTACTTAAAACTATTTTTTTTTTCTCTTTTAACACGGCAAGTTCAATTAGGTAAGTTGATTTGTTATTGTGGGGCCTTCTACTATGGTAACACGGTAGTTACAGAATTTTCCCTGGTAATTTGTGTACTAATAATGTATGTGGAAAACAAAATAAAAAACTATTACCTCATAGACAACATAAATCTGAATGTTATGTTTTTAAGTTTCAGTCTGCCAGCTATACTAATTCATTTCATTTGCTTCTGTGTAATGTTTGAATATTTGGGTATATTAGTAAATGGGATAAAGAACAAATTAAAAAGAAAAGGGAAATAGAAGATGCTGTTAATTCATATATTAGAGTTTGGTTTTATTTTAAAGTTTTGGATCATTATTTAAAAGGGTAAAAATAAAATTTAAAATAAAATGATGTAAGATAATTTGTTGAGTCTCTCCAAAGATGACTGTTAAGACCTAAATAATTAAAGAGTATGAGGTAGACGTGTCAATAATTATATTCTGGCTATGAGATAGAAAACCAAGTGCATTAACAAGTAAGGGGCTGATTTCAACAGAAAAGAAATAAAATTATAGGATGTTCCAAGATATGTACTAGAAGTAGTGAAGTTTAATATATTTATTACCTGCTGTAGAAGTGGCAGACAGTGATGTGGCAAAAGATTATTCAGGTTAGTCAGGATTAGGAAAGGTTATGCAGCAGATCAGAAACCCTAACTCTAAGAAACTGGGCAAGGTAATTACAGATGAATTACTGTAGACAGCTGCCATGTTTTCACAAGAAAGAAGAGGTTTTTTTGTTTGTTTTTAAGAAACAAAAAAAGGTTTTGAATAATATTCAGTCATACTGATGGACTTTAAATTTATTGCAACCACTTAAGAGAAAGACATAGATATCACTGGCAACACTGCAGCTCAGTGACAACCAGTAATTGTGCCCTCACTTGGGGGAGAGGAACAAAAAACCCACAACCAAACAAAGTAATAAATAAAACCCCAAAACTATACAAACAAGCAAAACTGAAGTTATTATCTTGAGAAAAAAAAAAAAAGTATAAAAAACCACCCCCCATCCCATCAGTTAACCGTGCTTTCTGCTTACCATTCAAATCACCTCCTCAAAAAAAAAGATGTACAAAATGATAAATAAAGGATTTCTTGAAATGAAATGTTTTCTCTGTGGAGAATCTTTAAAGATGCTTAGTGCTTACCTAAGAGTGTCACTCTCATTCAGCTTGAGTAGCACCTAACTCTCACCTAGATCAATGCAACCACTTTCAGGAGGAACACATTATCTAGATGGGGGCTTTAGACAGGAGACAAAGAAGAGATGACTGTAAGTGTATGTAAAATAATAAAAACAAACAAACAAACAAAACAGTTAGTAGTGACTGTTTGGGGTCAAATTCTCTGTTTTGTGATGAACATTACCATGGGGATATAGATAGCTAATCTGGTTGCATGAGGGACAGAAGTGTTCCAGAGGCAGTTTTGCAATACTATGATTTATTTCTCAGTCTGCATTTCCTGATGCAGGCAGGTTTTTTTGTTGTTGGTGGTGGTGTTTTTTTGTTTTGTTTTGTTTTGTTTTGCTGTTGTTTTTTTTCTCCATTATGCAGTTATGTAGCTTAATTTTACACAGGATTTGCAGCAACCCTGCATTTGTATTACATTATTACTGCCCTAGATAAACCAGAGTTGACTGCCTAAAGACAGTTGGTTAGGTGCTTCTATTAACCTTTGTTACAGTATAGCAAATATTAAAGAAATCACATCCTGAAACTACAGTTAGCAAATTCAGGCCAAAATTAAATGTGTTCTGAATAAAGCATTACTTACCTGTGAAACTCACTAACACATGAACTTCCACATTTGCAGGAGATAAAGCATTTAAGGTGTTGGGATTTGTCATATCCTCTAAACATAACTACCTTTAGCTAGAACAAACTACGACAAATCAGTATGTATATTAACTGTCAAGAATCTGGCTTAACTGCATTGGATAATGAGAGATGGATTTGGAGTGAGGATAAATATGCAGACCAGGATAGAAATGGCAGTATATAGGCATAGAATCATGACGGCATACAAGACATGAATGATTGCAGAAATTGATCTGAAGAGGGCTGTACTACTGATGGATGCAATCCTGAAATTATTTCTCTTTAAGGAATAACTTCTCCTATGTACATTGGCAGCTTTCCTGTCAGTAGTGAAACTCCACATCACTGCACCTCCCAGATCTAGAGGTGAAAGTATGGGAACTCCTGCCATTGCAATCTGTAGTTTATCTTTCAGAACTAAATAAGGGTTATTACATCTGTTCTTTTATCCTCCCTCTCCTAACTCATAACACAGAAAGAGATTGAGAGTACAGGCTTTTTTTTTTTTCCTTTTTTTTTTTTTTCTTCCTTATTTGTGCTGTTTCTCAGAGCCATAAGGAGATTGAAACTTACAGCAAGAGAAGGTAATATCTGGAAACAGGAAATCTACCAGGTCTGATTTTTCACCTCAGCTGGGCTGAGAGAAAAGACTAGGACTGTCACAGATGGAAGTGATCAGATGTCACTTGCACTGAGGAAGAACAGAAGACTGGCTCCACTGGAGCATATACTGCTACAGTTTACCTACTACTCACAGTTCATTAACTACAATTAGAACTAGCTACTCTTATGAGTAGGTTTTTCTCTATGCAATTTTTAATATGACACATCTAGAAAACTGAAACTTTGAATCTTATAGAATATTGAAACCAAAAATGTGATTATGTATATGGTTATTCAATGTAGCACCTGGACACAAAGGCATTCCTTTAATTCATAGGCAAGCAATAGAAATTATCTTTTTTTTAAGATAACTCCAGATGCTATTGCTCCAGCTTGCCCTGCTCTGGCTTCCCAGGGGAAGATCCACAGCACAATGAGATATCAAACAGACTCTGAAGTGTGATCAACAGAGGGACAGTATGTGCCTTGTTCCTCAGTAAGTCAGTTTGCAAATTCAGATTTATCGAGAGAAAGAGTCCTACAGGATCCAGATGCAGGATATTCTTGGACCCTGTACAACTCTGCTACTGTGCCTTGGGAAAGGCAGGGGTATTTCATGTTCACATATGCATTTAACATGGATTTAATTTGTATTGTCCTGTAGAATGTATTTTATTTCCATTAAATGACAAGATGACAGACCATCTTACCTCCATTTCTAGACAGGGATTTTCAAGTGTACTGAAAATATATAGATTTGAAAAACAGAACCTAAATATCTATTTAGCAGACTGTATAACCTTAAATCCCCAAGAGAAAATTTGTCAGTGAACTGCTACTACCATTCTGGCATATTTGAAGCCTTCAAAGTGTGAAGCACTAGTTTTGATTTTTGTTAACTAAAAGAGTTAAAATTATAAATTTACTGAAATTTCAGCTAAAGAAAGAACTTTTTATATGAGTATGCCTTTCAAATCAGACAGTTTCAATTCATTACAATTTCCTTATGAACTAGTAGCATTTATTTTAATGCATTGACTTCATTACTATAATAGAGCTGTTCTGACTCATAAACCCATGAGAAGATCTGAAATTGCCACCATAAGGAAAATCCACCTCTGGACCAGATTTGGAATGTATGTGCCATTACATATGGAAGACTAAATACAACATTTCATATAATAATTTATGCACATATTACTTAAAAGTCAAATGTCACAGGCCCACTGCATTTTTGTAGTAAAAATCCTACAAAAACATCTACAAAAACTGTACAAAAATGTATACTGAATAGAAAATCTTGTGCATAGATAAAGGATTGCTTAGATTATGACTATAACAAAACTTGACATTTAAATTTTATTTTATTTTTTTAATTACATAAGCTTGATTTTCACTTTCACCACTGTGAAACAGTTCAAATGTTTTTGCTTAGAACTGGCTTTAAATCATTCTTGTGTAGACAGACCGAAGATTCAATATCACTTTCACAACCTATGTATAAGGCAAACCTCCAACACCTTTGTGAAGCTATTCAGAATTTGTTTCAGCTTTCTACAAAGTAGCCAAGAAAGAAAGTTTTAATCCTGCAGAAAAGCAATTTGTGAAACAGAATTCATAGCTTCATTCAAGCCACAATCCTTTCCTTGCATCCACTTGTGCAGACTTAGAATTTAGCTCATATTTCTTGTATCACAATTTTGGACTGAGTTATGTGTTGGAGATAGAGTTAACCATTACTACATGGAAGTTAGGATGGTATCAACGTAGGAAAACTAGTATCAACCTACTG